>NC_059357.1:26517601-26820556 GCF_019703515.2 Myxocyprinus asiaticus | reverse complement strand
CACGAACGCTGCCTCCGTGTGGGTCGTGGCCAGACACGAAAGACAGTGATCATGACCATCCGAAGTTGAGAGATAATCCCGCAACCAGGAATAACACACAATCGGAAAGGCATCTTTAAAAAGACGCGTCTTTAAAAAGACGTTCCGTGTGTGCCGCTCTTTTAGAGAAATATACTCTTTTAGAGAAATAAACTCTTTCAGAAAATATACTCTCTTTTTCTGCCGAAGCGCCCGGGAGTGTTCTCTGCAGTGCACCAGTGCAGAGGAGGGAGAAGCCGCTGAAATGCACCATCAGATCCAGTGAATGAACAGTAGGAATTCAGCTCAGTGAGCATGACCGTTCGGTTCCGAAGAGAAAATCTGAATGAGTGGTTGCATACCAGCTCCTTTTATATCCGTATGTCCGGGGGAGTGGCATGCAAATACCACTCGCCAATTTTCATTGGCCTTTTATCAAAGACCAGAGGTGTCTCGGGCTCCCAAGTGTGACCCCTAGTGTCACTACATCGACACAATGTCGAGTGAGTGACAGATAGGGAATGGAACTTATTCACAGTAGCGGCATCTTTAATTTTTGATGGGAATGACAACGAGGCTGTGAGGGATAGACTTACAGTCTTTTCAATGTGTTGCAATGTTGTTTAAAGTGTTTTGGATCGTTCTGCTGATGAAACATTGAAAAAAAACATCTTTGCAAGAAATTTCAGTAGACAAAAAACTCTAGAAAACATGAGTTGTGGAAAAGTAATGCCTGCCATTGAAGAGACTGCAAGTCTATCCCTCAAGATGGCCTAAAAATCTATGCATGGTGAATGTGGCAACTACCAAAAATTCCGTCAAGATAGCACTTTGCAAATGTGAGTTAAATACTTTACCATCAGCCCACACTGAGAATTTGTACATTATTTGAGAAAGAAATGTTGGAAAGAGGTTGGCTAATGTAAAAATGCTAGCGGCAACACAACATGTGCACTTGAAATGTAACTTTTTTCACCTAAAAATGGCAAATTAATGAATAGCATTTGTAAATGATGATGAGACATGTCCCTTGCCACCTGGTTGTTGTGATTGCTACACCTCTGGGTTCAAGTAATATTATCTGACAGTTATAGAGATAGGGCTTGTAAATCAATAAGACTTTGAACTTTTTTATTAAATGCATTATGAGATTTACAGTGTTGGATGTGTAGTGCGTGTTTTAAATGCTTTGAGTCTTAGATTCAGGTTCTCTAGTGTCATGAGGAGTACTGAGTTTGACTGAACTAAAATTGTGCACCCAATTTTTTTTTTTTATTCTCATCAACCTCCCTGACGGCTCAGCTTTTTGAGCGATATCTGACTCCCACCCTCCCCGTGCCCTCTCCCAGGAAATACCCTCCACCCTCTAGTTTACAACTGTTGCCCTATGTGCCCTCGACAAGACAGGTAACAGCTCGTACTGCAAGCTAGTGTGGACTGCTGCTCTCTGCACACTCATGCATGAACACACATGTGCTTCACTTGTTTGCCCCAAATTCTCAGAGGGACTTTCAGAAACTTAAGACTTGCACATATATAGGAAAAACCCTCACTGCACTCAACTTTAAGATATTAAAAGTGTGTTTTGATGCTCATAGTCACAACAAAACAAAGATATTCCCATATCACCAGTGAGCACAATCACAACCTGTCACAACACACAATGTGTGTGAGTTTGTAAGTGGGTTGAGTGTTTTGAAATCCCCCATTTTCCTCTACTCGACTTTGAAGAGGTTTGATATGTCATCCCACTTCTGGATGTGGTAAGACTTGCCCAGATTTCATCTGAATAATGCAGGTTTTTTTATATGTGTATGAGACATATCTCTGTGACCTGTAAGTGTGAACATAAGTGTGCATATTTGTGTGTGTGTGTGTGTGTGTGTGTGTTTTCTGTTTGGTTTTCTTGAACAGTCCAACGATTTTGCAGAGGAATCTTCGCTTAGCTCATTTTAGACACTGTAACAATAACAGTAGAAAACATTGGAAAGCTGAATTATTGGGAATCTTTATGAATTATACATCAAATTACTGCTTTTATATTCCAGACGCAGCATGGAATGTCCCCCACTTTGGTCCCCCAGATAATCTTGACTGAATGTAACTCACTCCCCACATCCCCTTCAGAGGACTCGGTTAAGGCCAGTCCATCTGCAGCACCACATGTTACTGACAGTGCACAGACAATACAAGACAATGTAACTGGAAATGACATCAGAGTAAGTTACTTTAGCCACATTGTCAGGACTCCCAGTCTGTCACTATGGAAACAAGACTTGGATGCGGCCCAGAGGGAGCCACAGACAAGGCAGACTCCTGTTCAGGATGTGGCCCAGTCCTGGCCACACTTAACAAGGGAGAGAGCAATTAAACAGCCTCTGAGGAGGGAGCCAAGGCTCCAGGATTCTCTTGAGGCAGAGAGAGAGCTGAAAGACGAGACATCAAGAGATCAGAGGCCAGGGACTCTCCGCCAAAAGGCGGAAACTACATCGTCAGTCTTGCAGGAAAACGGCCCCTCTGAGACATCTCATGTGGGTTTGATCCGAACTCAGGGTGTTGGAGGGGAAAAGGAAGACATCTGCCACAGCACCTACCGTCGGCTGGACAGTCTGGAGGAAACCATTCATGAGCTGGAGCTTAGCTTGATGGAGTTCAGCACAGACCCTCACACAGGGAACATCTGCCCCATTGCTGCCCAGCCACAGAGCTCTTCCACCATCAGCAGCTCCCTAAAGATATCCAGCAGCACTCGACATACAGCACAAAGCCCTGAAGATGGAGGCGAAGTAAACAGACCCCCTGTCCCACCTAAACCTACTTACATCAGTACATCAACAGCCAAGGTTCAACCTCGCCTTCAATGTCTTCTTCAACCTTCAGCCTTTCTGTTGTTTCCATGTTAAACGAATAGTTCCCAAAAATTAAAATTCTGTCATTATTTACTCATGTCATTCAAAACCCATGTGACTTTCTTCCATGGAACCCAAAAGCATATATTTGAAGTAATTTAGCGATCACTGATTTCCATATAATGGCAGTTGATAGTGCCTCACTTTAAAGCTTAACAAAGTACCCAAAAGGGGCATAAAAGTAGTCCATGCCACTCATGTGTTTCAAGTCTTCTGAATGTGTATGATCACTTTGTATGATAAAAAGACCAAAATTTAAGCCATTATTCACTATCAAGCCAAATAAATCAAATCCTTTATCAACTCATGTATACAGAGCCCATTTCAAATGTGGTGACATGTCAATAACATCAAACCTCGTTGGTCTCGTGAACTAGTATTATGTCACATATTTAATGTGGGCTCTGTATACATAAGTTGGTCAATGATTTGATTTGATTGGATAGTGAATGACGACTTAATGTTTCCCATTTACCATTTTTTGTGACACTTTTGTTTGCTTTAAAGTGAGTCACTATCATCTGCTATTGTATGGAAATAAGTGATCATGACATTTAAAAAAAAAAATCCTCTTTTTGTGTTCTGTTGAAGTAAAGTTTAACATAACTTTCATTTTGGGTGAACCATTCCGTTAGCTTCTTCTCAGCTATATTTGTTATCTCTGTGCTCTGGTGGAAAGTCTTTAGTTTCTTTGCCTTTGTGCCTCAACTATACCAGTTTTGCATAGATTTAGCTGATGCTTCGATAAATTGTTTGCCTCCAGTCTCTAATGTTTGTACTGTGTAGAAAATACCTATTACTGTGTTTTTCGACAATACATTTTCTTGTTTTATGTGTCTTCTTCACTAGACTCTTTCTCTCTTAAAATGACTGCAATTTCATTACTTTCTCCTGTCTTATTTTCTTGAGCACATTTGACATTAAAATTATTTTATGTGTTTTCCTCGCATAATAAAAATATAGAGAAAAGGGAAGTTCTTTGTCTTAGTACAACCAAACTACACAAATGTGATATTGTAGAATAATGTATGCAGATTTCTTCACTTGAATTTGCCTCATAGCCTCATTTGTCTTTGGAGAGTAGTTGTCAGGGTAAAACAGACTCTGTGTGAGCATGCTATGAAGCAGCAATCTACCAGACGTCATGTGTATTACTCAGCTCCTCTGAGAACAGGGCAGATCTTCGTGAGTGACAGCAGGGAAGGATTTGGACGATGTCACTTGTGTTTTCCACTGTGTCGAGCTGCTTTCAGCCCACACATTTGCATACAAGCCAACATTGCATCATTCCTCCTAGCTATGGTATTGTTCTCATCGTGTTCATGCCCTCACTCTTGGTTGCTATTGCTCGCTACTTTCATCGGACAGATGGAGCCTGGCAACCCAAGTCCATCTGATTGCAGGCATTAGATCCTCGTACAGAGATCCATGTTTTTAGTGAAACTCTCATTTACATAAAATGCAGCTAATGGACCTCCTTAAAGCTTTAAAAGGGCATTTGGCTGGATGTGACTTTGGTCTTGTGCTTGTTCTTGTGTAGGTAATATGTGCAAAGGGAGGAAGAGAGAAAGAGTTAATTAGCAAGTTTTTTGCAGAGAGATTTTGTCAAATTTGATTTATAGTTTCTGATTTTAATACAAGGAATAGCAGGTAATACGTATCTGTGTGTCTGAGAAAGAAAGAGATAATTGCTCTGAAATGCTTGCACGTGTCCTAATAAAAACACATCACTATTAGCCTGTCTGCCTGCATCCTGTTTTCCTACGGCACTTCCTCTGACTTCACTAGCAAATGAAATCTGGATGGAAATATTACAAAACATGCACAGAACATCTGTTTCTCCTTCTCTCTACTCTATCGCAGACTGGTGATGGTAAGGCACTCACTCGTCTAAAACACCTGCAGCAAAGTGGATCAGAAAAGAGCAAAACAAGCAAACAGAGAGATGACTTCCTTAAGAACCAGGGTCAACAGCAGGTATGAGTATCTATCTATCTATCTATCTATCTGTCTGTCTGTCTGTCTGTCTGTCTGTCTGTTCATTGGTCTATTATTACTCTTGGTTTACTAGTCTTAGTCCTGTCTTTGTCTAGTTTAGAGTAGACTCTGTATTAGATTCAGTGATCTTGGTCTAAGTGAAGCCACAGTCTGTTCATAGTCTAAGTCTAGTCTCAGTCTAAGTATTTTTATCGTAGTCTAGTCTTAGTGTTGTCTTAGTCTTGGTCTAGTCTTAGTCTCGGTTGTTGTCATGGTCTAGTCTTAGTCCTGTCTTGGTCATGGTCTAGTTTTATCCTTCATCTTGGACTTGGTCTATTATTAGTCTGGTCTTAGTTGTGGTCTATTCCCGGTCCAGTCTCACTCTTGGTCTAGCCTTTGTCTTGGTCTTAGTGAAGTCATAGTCTAAGTCTAGTCTCAGTGTTGTCTTAGTCTTGGTCTATCCTTAGTCATGTGTTACTCTTGGTCTAGTCTTAGTCTCGGTTGTCATCATGGTCTAGTCTTAGTCCTGTCTTTGTATAGTTTTGGTCTCTGTCTTGGTCACTTGTTTAATCCTTCATCTTGGACTCTGGTCTTAGTTGTGGTCTATTCCCGGTCTAGTCTTAGTCTTATTTTAACCCAGTGTAATTTAAGTCTAGTCTTTGTGTCTTGGTCTATCCATAGTATAGTGTTAAAATGGTTTGGAATGATCAAAGATCATTACCTGTAAACAGATAACAAAATGAAACAGATTCAAAATTCTGTCTGAGGGCAATTTAAAAACATCCCACAGCTCAGACTACTGCAAAGTATACTTTCACATGAGAAGTGTTTGTGTATGTCAGTCAAAAGTGAAGTGACGCCGGGAGAGAACTTTCTAGCAGTGATGGAAGTGGTGCTTTGAAAAAGCTGAATTGGTGCGCCAATTGCAGAACATTTGGGATTCTACACTTTAAACTCCCTTAAAGAAAAAAGAAACCAGAGACGTAAGAGTCTCAGGAGAAGGTGGAGAGAAGAAGTGTAAAGACAAGGACTGGGAAAATGTGAGCTCTAAACCATAACTAAAGTAAAAGAGAAAGGTGGAGAAAACAGAAAGGTTTAAAAGATTGATTAGAGAGAGAAAAAGCTGAGTACACACGGACAGCTGAGGACCTCAGTGCTGAAAGTTAAGTGATGATAGATATGCTGATGCTCTGTAAATCTCTTCACTCTGTATTGAATAAATCTGGCACCTGTTCAACAGGCTATGAATATTAGAAAAGAATGTATTTTATGGAGAAGGAAAAGTGAGGCTGATGTTGGCAAGAGAGAGTGATCAGAGGGTTCATTGCAGGTATAATTACAGGAGAGCATATCTGCTGTTATTGGCACTCCTGCTAAGCTGGATATAATCAGGGCTTAGTCTTGTCAGTGCAAACCCTAATTATTCCCTTTGAAGTGGACAGCACATGCCTACATTTTCTCTTAACCCTCATAGCAGCAAATGGATACAAACACACATTTATGACCACAATGGATGGAAGGATGAAGGCAGGAGATAAACACAGGATCATCTATCTGTCTGGTCTTGTTCTGGTGTTAGTCTTGGGCTGTGTTTGGAATGGAATACTACTATACTACTCTTACTATTTCTGCCATAGACAGACATAGCAGAAGTAGTAAGAGTAGTATGGGTAGTATGCCATTCCGAACTCAGGCCATGGTCTTTCCTTCATCTTAGTCTTGGTCATGCTTTTGGTCTTATTCTGTTTTCATCTTAGCCTTAGTCTATACTTAGTCCTAATTTAGTCACTTATCTTTTCACTCAGTCTCATTTTATTTATGATTTATTCTGCTTGCTGTGCTTTTCACTGTCCCTATTGGTCTCATCCATTTGATTTTGTTTTCTCCTCTATCTTTCAATAGAGTGCTCTCCCTGGCTGCCCACGTACCTGTAGATGGAAAATAAATCAACACATCATTTCTTTACAAAGACTTTACACACTCCTTCTTGGTTTTACTCTCTTCATTTCTCTGCATGCTCCCTCTCGCCCTATCTTTACGTGCATTTATTAGTTCATCAGAATGAATGAATGAATTGAATCTGAACTGGGTACAAATTAATTGTGAATACTTGATGATCTGAATTAGATTCAGAGAGGGCCATAAGTTTAATTGTGTGCTGCATTAATTGACCCTTTGCTAAGTTCCACCCCCCTTGGTTACATTTGCTCACTCTGACAAGCTTTGCAGAACTTCCAGTAGGAATGAATGGGAGATTGCAGTGAACAGCGTGGTTTTTGGCCAAATATTCTCATAAACGGAATGGATAATATTCTTACATGAGATGGAATGAAGAGTGACATTTTAAAGCATATTTATCTGATGTTTATTGTGAAAGAAATTGTTAAATTACACAGTAATTAGATTGAAAACCAAGGAGACTGTGAATCAGAATTGAAGCAAAGATCATCACTGTCACTTGAAAAGAGAAAAGCATCTTTTGATGGAGATTACACACCATTATAACATTAGTGTAAGTGAACAGAACTGCTTACAATGTCTCATAACACACTCACTAGAATGCTGTGAACTCTTTATTTTCTATTTCCCTTACTAAGACATGAATCAATAAAAAAATGAATTAACGTTAAGGTGTTACATTTAATTTACCTTGGAGCACATGTAGGTGTCCTTGCTGATGTTATACATGTTCATTTGGGAATGAGGGCTGGCACAGTATAATCCATAGCATGCTCTTCTCTAGATTATTTAAAGATTTTTAAAAAAGAAAAAAGAAAGAAAAAAACATGCATGTCACCTGGAGGTCACCTCGTGTCACTATTATAAGTGACCCAACAATGTTTTTTACATTTCTATCAAATTCGGCTTAAAACTATTCAAACCCACATTACTTCCGTAGACTCTCGTTGGAAAAAAGCAAACACTTGTCTGGGAAATGGTGGATGGCAACATTTGCTAAAATAGGATTGGTCAGAAATGCTTTTAGGGCGGGGCTAATGGCGAAGGGTCGATTCATTCAATACTCTCTGTGGGTTTGTGGCATCTGTTGAAATGGGCAACTTTCTAAAGGGAAAATGAGGAATTACAAAATGTATGTGAGCTGGCCAAGTGTGAAAAGGATTCCTTATGACTGTGCAAAGGCAGTAGCTATTTTAGTTTTCAACTGTGGTCATCTTCTCCAGAGGCTTTTTGACAAGGCTGGGTGAAAAGGCCATAGGCCAACAGGTTTGGAAAAGGGTAAGTGAAATGAAAAAGAGGGAGAAGGTTAAAGGATAGAGAGATACAAGCAAGAGAGATGGAGAGTCTTTTCTGCTCTATCAGGATGAAATAATTGGCACTTCATGTGGGCCCTGGCTCTGTGGGCTCTCTCTTTACACTGTCTCTCTATGTTCACTCTTTCTTTCTGTGCTGTCAATATAACTCTCCTGAAACTGATTAGAGAGTGAGTTGATCTCTGAGGATCACTGGTTTGAACTGTCCTTCTCATGTCCTGTCCTACAGAAAGACTGAAATATTGTTTGTGTGTGACTGAGGGTAATAGAGATGTGTTTATGCTTAAACTAACCTCGCCAAGCTCTTGGTGAATGGTCAGTTGCTGGTGCCACAGTCTTATTGTACACGGTATAGCATTGCAAGTGTTAAAAATGTAATGTATGTCTCTAATGTAAGGTGGATTTGTGTGAAATATGTTGTAAAATCCACACATATGCTCTGTTCCAAAACCTAGTGAGCTGGCGACGGAGGCAGCATATTAAAGCTTCATATGTACACTCATATGTAAGCCATCATTGCTTGTACCTTTTATGGAGAAGGCAATCCCAGAATGCATTCTGATGTGAAAAAAATAAATCCCTAGATTTGACAGTGAGAGACTTAATGAAAAGAATCGCTAAAAATTGTTCAGTAAAATGACTATTTTACTCAATATTTGTGTGCTGTGTAGCTTATGCTTATTAAAGTAATGCACTGTTTGCTTAGCAACATGCTAACATCAAATATGCTAAATCTGTTTAGCATTAGATTTAGCAACGTGCTAAATCTATTGAAATCAATTGTGGCGTGTGGATTTGTTGCCTAAGGAAAGTTTCCCAGATCAGTTACTTATAAAGTTCCATGATGGTTATGAAATTGCCCGATCAGACGGAACACATTCTTGCACTACACAAAATAGCTAGATGCAGCACAACAAATATAACAGAATGCAGGTGTCTTGAGACACGCTTTTAAAAATCGCAATTCTTTTCAACCTGACATTGCATCTAAAAAAAATGTGGCACTTCTGCGCAAGACGCTGAAAGAACGAGACATGGTGCAACAGTGAAAGACATCCGTCTAGTCCATGTTTGTATAGAAAAACAATGGGAAAGCAGCACAGACAGATGCAATTATGCATTCACTGTGAACAGCCCCTTAGAAGGCAGCTGATCATGTAGGCAGTAGACAGCAAGGCAACTCACAAGGTTTTGGAACACAGCTATAGATTTCTGTACAAGGCTATCATTCATCATGCATGAATGATCCTAACCTGAATAACGTTGTCCTGTGTTTGTCTCCTGTCTTCATCTTTCCATCCCTTCCTCCCCCTCCTCCCCTTCCTCTTGCATTTCCTCTTCCACTTCTTCACCGTTACCTGCCTGCGTATAACCTGCCATCGTTCGTCGGCCCGATGCGCTCACCTGTTTGACCCACTGCGTCTCCATGGCAACCATTCCCGTCCGACCCAGTAAGCAGCAGACACGAACCAACCTGACCTGACCAAGTTTTGTACACCTCCACCATCTTCACCACGTCTTCATTAGCATCTCCTGACTCAAACCCACAATCCTTTACCTGGTTCTCCTTGTCCCCCTACTATGGTCCTATATACATTTAGGGAATTAAACATACTACAATATCTTCCAGTTACCAGTATTCACTGGAGCCTCATTCATTCCTTAGGTCTGTGTTTTTGAAAGAAAGTATGAGAAGACAAACTATAGACAACAAAGCCAAACCAAACCTTAAACACCTCCATAAACTTCAATGTCTTTATTCTTTTTCTTCTCTGCCCACTCATTTTCTTTCTTCCTCGACTTTGTCCTCACCATCTGGCCTACAGGCTCTGAGTCTGAACATCAGCAGAGCCAGAGCAACTGAGTCACTCCTCGCAAGCACCAGAGCCGCCAGCTTCTCCGGGCAACTGCCTTCAAGGCTGCACAAGTACCCCCAGGAGGGGGCCCTGTCCTCCCTGATGGCCTCCTCCAGCCAGGCCAAAGCACTGCTCGCTAGCCTCTCTGCATCCAGCCTCTCATCCGAGGCCCTGCTCCTCTCCTCCACCTTCAGACACCATCGTTTACGACGAGAACAGAGCATCCATTCCACCACCCTTCATCTTCACATCTCCAATGGCCACTCCCCTCCATCCCCTACCTCACCCACTTCCTCTTCCTCTCCTTCCTCCCCCTCTGCATTCACCTCCCTCAGTCTGTCTTCACAATCCCTAAAACCCTCCACTATTCACAGCCTAGAGTTTGAAAAGGAGTGGAACAAGACTGAACCCAAGCCAGTGAACCCCAACAACAGTGAGTAAGGAGAGGAAAGAGGACATGGTTGAAAATGCTACGTATTTGAAGGAGGCAAGGAGCACAAGTACAAAGAGGAAGACTTCAAGGGAGAAGAAAATAGGAGAATATTAAAATTTTATTTAATTACTTGGCATAAAAGATACAATTTTAGATTTGGTTTTTGTAGCATTTTTTTTCCCCGACCTTTCCTTGGCCATTCTTTCCAAGACGCTATATGGATTACTGTGACATTCCGCACGGAGGCGGCAAACAGTTTTATTTATCATTCTGCATCCCAGGTTCAATTTTCTCTCATTTATGAGCAGATCTAAACTCTTAACCTTACCTACCCTGCAGTTCTGCCAGTTCCAGAAAGCCAACAGATGGGCTTGGACACTCACCACCAGCCTGTTCCAGCTCCACCACACAGCCAGCATCACACCACCCACGGGAGGCCTGGGGAAGGACTCTTTTCCCAAACCCTCATTTGTTTGCCAAATCTCACATGTTGGAGACCTAGCTGAGTCCAGTAGATGTCCATCAAGTGTAAAATCAAGACTGTAAGACTTTATAAAACCAAGTAGAGTTGCAATAATCGAGTGAGAACTGTAGTAGTCTGTGTTTGTTCAGAGTTTTTATTGCTCATATATCTATATCAACAAATAGAATGTTTAAAAAAATACAGCAAAACCTTAACATGGAAAGCAGCCTCACTTGTTCTGATGTAGGTTTTCTGGCTAACAGTTGTACTGTTTAGGAACAGAACTTAAATTGGTGCTATGAGTATAGTAAAAAAAAGTTTTAACAGCAAAATCGCATGTGGATACAGGTTATAAAAGGGGTCGGCAACCTATGGCACGCATACCAGCATTGGCATGCAAGGGGTAATCACTGGCACACCAGCAACGGCAAGAGAGGAGTAGACTATTATATTTATAAAAATTACGCTCCTGCATTCCAGTCTACATCTTGGTGTAATCCTTCCTCATGATCACGCAGCGTGTTTTCATGAGCTGAATGGGAGACTAAACAAAAAAAAATGTGACGAGACTGCAGTTTACCCAAAAGACTCCATTTGCCATTCGCACATCACGAGCTTACAGCGCTTCACGTTTGGTTAATCGTGTGAGTAAACGCTCCAGCTTTGCTTCAGTCAGGCTGCCTGGGATGACAGCCTTCATTCATACATTTCAGTTGTTTCTTTTTGCTTTCAGAACAACACGTGATGTAATAAGGAAAACACCACTATTAATCCTTGAGATTTCCAACCAAGCATACAGGTACACCCTCCTTAAACCTTGGTCACGCTCAAAATTACATTAAACGATTAAAAGAGATAACATAAATCCACATCGTGGGGTTAAAAAATCAGAGTCTATACAAAATATAAATTAAACCTGGAAATAAATTTTAGGATTTTGGAGGTGCGATTCACCAAAACGGGCTAAGTAGTTGATCGGCATGCACGCGCAGCATGTCTCGTCACACTTTAATACTGTTTAGCCTCCCATTCAGCTGACAAAAACACACTGTGTGGTCATGAGGAAGGATTCCATCAAGATGTAGTTTGGAATGCAGTTGCAAAAAACTTAAAATAGCCTGCTCCTCTCTCGCTGTTGCTTGCGTGCTATGCGTGATTTTGAAAAAGGAATGACATAACATACTAAATGTTTAAGATTCCAAACAATGTGATCAGTAATCAAATAAGCAAATTTGTGACATTAACTGTTAACTCATTTTGTACAAAAGGACAGGTTTTCTTTCATTAAAGCACTTTCACAAGATGCTCTGTGAAAATTCACATGCAGAATTATGATTATATCATAATCATTGGCTTCGGCACAGCCATTGACCAGGAAAAAAAAATGGCGCTCCATGTCAAAAAGGTTGCCGACCCCTGGGTTATACAGTCCCTTAATGCACATACACTCCCTAAGAATCCATTCTTGTTCTCATTAACTCTCAAATAGGTCTTTATAAAGCCATTTTAACATGTTTCCTGTAACTTAGCACAAGCTGTCATGGCAACAGAGGAATTGTAGGAAAGTGGAGGGCTGCTTACTTTTTAATCACCTGAACATATTATGGGTTGGCATTGAGGCTATTGTTGTTAAGTTCTTAAGAATCACAGTATTTCAAAAGGCTATTAGAAAATATTTAGGCTACTTTCTAGTTGCAGTTAGATAATTCAAGAAGGTTTTTGAGACTAAAGAGGAATCTAATACCCTGATAATGTGTTTGAAAGAAAAAGTACAATGATCTGACAATCATCAAAAGTTCGATACAAACTGTATTAAAACTTAGGGACTCCCAGATTGAGAAAATTAAGTCAGATTCTAAATGCACAAACAGATGGTTAGGTTCACCATGTAGGAGTTGTAAAGGTATGATGACTGAGGGGTAGTTCTTATGGACGTGATCCACCGAGTAGAAGACATCTGTGAAGTAGAACATTCCAACTCATCCTCTCAACTCATGAGCCAATCTATATTCCACATATAGTGCTATCAGAACCACAGATTCTCAAATTTAGATTAATTTCCAGTAAGCATCATAAGTGTAAAATGTGTTATTTTGAACTGCATAATTAGATACTAGTTTAAGCTTACCCAGAATGTGGATCCAAATCCTGCTGAATGTAGATCCAAATCCTGCTGAAAAGACCAGCTTAGACAAGCATTCATTTCCATGCTGGTTTGGTGCTGGTCTCACATAGCCATGCAGTTCAACAGTGAAAAATGCTAGTTAACCAATGGAGGCTTGATGGTTAAAGGGATAGTTCCCCTCTCATTATTTACTCACCCTCATGCCATCCCAGATGTGTATGTCTTTCTTCTGCCAAACAAAAATGATGATCCGTGAAAAATTAGTTCTATTTTGATTTGTTCTCACCCACACTTATCATATCTCTTCAGAAGACATGGATTAAACCACTGGAGATGAATGGATTATGTGTAGGCTGACTTTATCTGCTTTTTGGAGCTTCAAAGGCCTGATCACCATTCACTTGCATTGTATGGACCTAAAGAGTTGAGATATTCTTCTAAAAATCTTCATTTGTGTTCAGCAGAAGAAAGATAGTCATACACATCTTTGATGGCATGAGGGTGAGTAAATGATGGATACCAGCATCCAAACTGGTGACCAGCAATGCCAGTCTTTTCATCAGGAAAGATGAATATGTCAACAGTTACAAGTGTTTCACTGTTCTCCACACTACAAAGGCCAGATGCAGTAAGTATGCCAACACTGAAACTGGGAATAATACATTTTTGGTGTTTTTTGTAGTTCATGCAAATTTCATGCTCTGTTGTCTCTGAATCTGAGCATATAAGCCAAACCCATCTGTCACAGGACAAAATATAGTCTGAGAGACCTGATTTCTCAATTTAAAAAAAATAAAAATAATTGAAAAAAGTTATGTTTTTTTAGTTAAATTTGGCTTTGCACGGCAGCACATTTATGATACTGAGGAAAGCTATAGCGTACATACAGAATTTTGGCATTGAGGCTCAGTTTATCTCATCTTCTATACTCATTCCAGCCCCTATGACATTTACAAAGATCAATCAGGGGTATTCCTATGTTGTGAATCTGCAAATGTCGCAACCTGCAGATTTTCTTGTAAGCCCAGAGAATTTAAATGTGAAAAGGTGAGAGAGATGGAACAGAATAAGATGAATAGGGAGAGAGGGGAGATTTTTCCAGCTTTCTGACCAACAAATGGGTTAAATTGATTGCTCGTGGTGCAGGGTTTAAATAATGGGTTAAGCAATGCGTCAATGTCGCAAGTATATTGCCAGAGGAGAGATTAGTGGTGTAACTCTGTGTCTTGGGTTCAAATTGGACAGAAATTCATGTCAGGAATGCTCAATGATTCACATGGGAGGCACGGCAAAAGGTAGAAAGGTCAGCCTTTAGCTGGTACATGCATGGTATCCTCTTAATTTAAGACACCAAGTCTTGATGTCATGGCTTGACTACAGTGCTGTTTGAATGTGTTAATATATGAGTGATAGAGAAAAGCAGTGCTTTGATATGAAGCATCACTGTGTTCCTCATTTTAAATTCTGCCCACTCATTCATGGTTTATTTGTACTATTTGTACAAAAAAGTTGAGCAACTGAATGCAGTTTTTGATGTTCATGGTGTGGGGCTGCTTCACCATTGTAGTGTTTGTGGTGAATACAAAGCACCCATACGCTATTGCTAATTCCCTAAAATGCAAGGTCAAAATACATTTGAAAGTTCCCAGCCATCTTAACAGTATATTCACAGCATTATTGCTAAAGGCCTATTTAGGAACTCAAACCACTGTTAAAATACTAGCAAATGAGATATATTTAGCAATCCATGTAGCATAAATGATCAAACCATTACCATAATGGCTAAGGTTTATCAGAAAGCAGAATGGGTTTCATGCTCGGATGGAGATACTAAGAAACTACAGCACTTCCTGTCAGGGTACACTGCATCTTCTAAGTAAAGCACAGAAAATAAGAGCTAAGAAAAGATACTTTTAAAATCGCTGACCCCTCTGAAGCTGTATGGGTATGTAGGAAGTTGATGAAATTATTATTATTATTATTATTATTATTTTAAGTAACAAAACACTTGAATGGAAGATATCAGCTCAGACATGATATACAAATACATCTTTAAAGTTTATTTTTCACTTAACATGGTTGGTCAAAAATGTATAATGCAAATTTGCGTTTGAATATTTTGTTGTTGATTTTATATTAACTGAGACTTCTTTATACATATTTTTGTTTTTGTAATATATATAGCACACTAGAAAATTGTGTTTTGAATATATATGGGTTTTGTATATTGAGTTGAAAATCTGTACAGCCCAGTTCATATGTAATATATATAGCTGCATTTTAACCAAGGACAGATTAATAGTTTTGTTAATTATAATTTTTTATGGGTTGTTTTACTTATAAGTGCTTGATTACTCCAAATACTGTCTATCCAGCCAGACAGTCAAAATAATTCTGATATGTGTGGTAACTGTGTGAATTTTATGTGAAATCAGGTTACTGATCCAGTAATATTTCTGAAGCTCTTATCTGTATTGTGACTTGAGAATGTAACTTACTAGCTGCTCATTTGTTGTTTTGGGGAAAATGTATCTTGTGGATCTGATGGAGAAGTAAATGTTGGAACTTTGAAGGCATGTCCCTCATTTGCCTTCTAGTGGAAGCGAACAATACTGCAGCTACATTGCTAATTCTAAAGACACTACTGACAAACAGCTATTTTGAGTCAATTTACAAATGCCTTGGTCAATGAAATCGCTATTTCAATGTTTCTTTTACACTCAGACATGCTCATTTTGGGTTGCAGGTTTTTGGACCTCTATGTTTTTACCAAAAAGGCAGCAGTTAATAGGAGGAGCTGGATGTTTTTGCGAATGGCTAGTTATGTCTGGTTTACCAGGCAAAGATATAGCACACATAGCATTCTTTGTTACATGGTGGAAAAAACTGTATTTTACCAGAGATCTTTAGTCCCTTATGTGAGATTTTTCTACATGAATGTGTGGATGTTACAAAATTCTGGCATCAAAGAACAATAAAATACTATACAAGAGAAAAGATAAATAATAAGACTATAACATGTAAATAAGAGCCATAATTATTAGAGAGTCCTACAAAATTGTTGTCCAAAAAAAAAAAAAAAAAATTTATTTAAAAGATGGAGTTATAAGGTATATATTAAAATGTTAAAAAATAATAAAAACAATCATTATAGCAATGCATGTACATTCTAAAATCAATTGCACGGTGCAGATGATTTTAAAAAACAAAGTTATCTAAATGTTTTTTTTTTTTTTTTAAAGTGTCAAAGGAGAGATAGTGTGGTCAAATACACTGAAATAAGACGCTCACAGCTGTAGAGTCGATGTAGGATGGAAAAAAAAGACTTTTTATATGTCTGATATCTTTGTGGCTCAGACATGTCCAGTCTTACTGTAATCTGTGGTGATGTGGTAACCAGATTTAATTGGCAAGCTCTGAGTGTTTATTACTGAATGACTGAGCAGATAGAACTCGGCTCTAACCATCAACACACCAGTGAAGGTGCGTGCCCTTTTCTCCAGAGCAGAGTTATATACCAACTGAGAATTTCTATACAAATAAGATATATAAATATAACACCTACAGAAACAGAAGGAAAATAAATACATTTATCAGTGTGGATGCCATGATAACTTTGTGAGAAATGTGACTTTATTATTATTTCCTGTGAGAAAACACTGAGAGCTGAGACATTTTGTACATACTTGCTGTGGTTGTGTGTCTAATAAAGTACAGCTCTCTTCTACAACAAAAATTCCACTGTGTCTTTTTTGGTTTCAGGGTCCAAAATTGATCAAACATGTTTCATTTCTGTACAATTGTCTCTCTTTCATTTTTTGTTTTAAATACAAAAAATATTATATTCATTAATATTATTTATAAAAAGAACTGTTGTCATATTATTTGAGCATTTTATACATTTAGCAAAATTAACTTTTTTAGCAGAAAAAAAACAAAGTAATATTAATTGTTAGCATATACAGGTGCATCTCAATAAATTAGAATGTCGTGGAAAAGTTCATTTATTTCAGTAATTCAACTCAAATTGTGAAACTCGTGTATTAAATAAATTCAGTGCACACAGACTGAAGTAGTTTAAGTCTTTGGTTCTTTTAATTGTGATGATTTTGGCTCACATTTAACAAAAACCCACCAATTCACTATCTCAACAAATTAGAATACATAAGACCAATAAAAAAAAAAAATGTTTTAGTGAATTGTTGGCCTTCTGGAAAGTATGTTCATTTACTGTATATGTACTCAATACTTGGTAGGGGTTCCTTTTGCTTTAATTACTGCCTCAATTCGGCGTGGCATGGAGGTGATCAGTTTGTGGCACTGCTGAGGTGGTATGGAAGCCCAGGTTTCTTTGACAGTGGCCTTCAGCTCATCTGCATTTTTTGGTCTCTTGTTTCTCATTTTCCTCTTGACAATACCCCATAGATTCTCTATGGGGTTCAGGTCTGGTGAGTTTGCTGGCCAGTCAAGCACACCAACACCATGGTCATTTAACCAACTTTTGGTGCTTTTGGCAGTGTGGGCAGGTGCCAAATCCTGCTGGAAAATGAAATCAGCATCTTTAAAAAGCTGGTCAGCAGAAGGAAGCATGAAGTGCTCCAAAATTTCTCGGTAAATGGGTGCAGTGACTTTGGTTCTCAAAAAACACAATGGACCAACACCAGCAGATGACATTGCACCCCAAATCATCACAGACTGTGGAAACTTAACACTGGACTTCAAGCAACTTGGGCTATGAGCTTCTCCACCCCTCCTCCAGACTCTAGGACCTTGGTTTCCAAATGAAATACAAAACTTGCTCTCATCTGAAAAGAGGACTTTGGACCACTGGGCAACAGTCCAGTTCTTCTTCTTCTTAGCCCAGGTAAGATGCCTCTGACATTGTCTGTGGTTCAGGAGTGGCTTAACAAGAGGAATACGACAACTGTAGCCAAATTCCTTGACACGTCTGTGTGTGATGGCTCTTGATGCCTTGACCCCAGCCTCAGTCCATTCCTTGTGAAGTTCACCCAAATTCTTGAATCGATTTTGCCTGACAGTCCTCATAAGGCTGCGGTTCTCTCGGTTGGTTGTGCATCTTTTTTTTCCACACTTTTTCCTTCCACTCAACTTTCTGTTAACATGCTTGGATACAGCACTCTGTGAACAGTCAGCTTCTTTGGCAATGAATGTTTGTGGCTTACCCTCCTTGTGAAGGGTGTCAATGATTGTCTTCTGGACAACTGTCAGATCAGCAGTCTTCCCCATGATTGTGTAGCCTAGTGAACCAAACTGAGAGACCATTTTGAAGGCTCAGGAAACCTTTGCAGGTGTTTTGAGTTGATTAGCTGATTGGCATTTCAAAATATTCTAATTTTTTGAGATAGTGAATTGGTGGGTTTTTGTTAAATGTGAGCCAAAATCATCACAATTAAAAGAACCAAAGACTTAAACTACTTCAGTCTGTGTGCACTGAATTTATTTAATACACGAGTTTCACAATTTGAGTTGAATTACTGAAATAAATGAACTTTTCCACGACATTCTAATTTATTGAGATGCATCTGTATGTGTAAATGTGTTTGCTGGTACTGTGGATTGAGTTGTTCTTTATATTTACTATATAAAGAAAAGGAGAGGCTTTATGTATGTGCAGTATGTACAGGACTGTGCAGTGGGCAGGACAGAAGAACTGTCTCTTCAGGTAACCCTCAGTTGTCTTGCCGTGGAGCTGATCTCCGCCCATCAGCTCTTCTGTAAGGTGAATTTCTCAAATCTGACAACATACATGCACATGTTAGCGGTCTTATAATTCAGATTCTCTTTTCTATGAAGTCTGAAGGATTTCCAGACACTAACAGAAGCTTTCATGGTCAGAATCACTGGGGGAAACTTTTAGAAACCCTTTCTTAATTCATCTGATATCACAGACAACATACATTGGATATACAGCACAATTCAATATTTAAAACTGCAGCATTTAATGTTGTCTTAAAGTCGACACTGGTACAGCCTAATGAATACAATTTTGCATGATTTGCATAATATTTCTGGGCAAAAATAAGTTGTTTAAAGGAGTAGTTCATCCAAAAATGAAAATTGTCTCATCATTTACTCACTCATTCCATCCCAGATGTGTATGACTTTCTTTCTTGTTTAGGACACAAACGAAGATTTTTAGAAGGATTTCTCAGCTCTGTAGGTCCATACAATGCAAGTGAATGGTGACCAAAACTTTGAAGCTCAAAAATCAGATAAAGGCAGCATAAAATTAATCCATAAGTCTCCAGTGGTTTCATTAATGTCTTCTGAAGCGATCCAGTTGGTTTTGGGTGTGAAGAGACCAAAATATATCTCCTATTTCACTGTACATCTTGACAACAGTCTCCTTGGTGATCGTGATTTCAAGCTTGCGTACACTTCCTAGCACTTGACACATATGCAGAGCGCGAGCTGCCGCAATAGGAAATGTAATGGAGCTTGAAATCATGATCTGTTCTCACCCAAAACCAACTGGATCGCTTCAGAAGACATTGATTGAACCACGGGAGACTTATTGATTACTTTTATGCTGCCTTTATCTGCTTTTTGGAGCTTCAAAGTTTTGGTCACCATTCACTTGCATTGTATGGGCCTACAGAGCTGAAATATTCTTCTAAACATTTTTGTGTTCAGCAGAGGAGTCATTCACATCTGGGATGTTATTAAGGTGAGTAAATGAGGAGAATTTTCATTTTTAAAAACAGGTGGTAAATCTTCCTTGCAAGTTTTAACCATAACAAGTAGCTGTAATATGACAACAAACCAAAAAAAAGTGAATGTGCCTTTTTACATATTTTGCCATGCTTTAACATTCATCTTGGCAATTCATACTACATCTTTACCTGTGATGATGTCCTCAATGGCTCCATCTGTGACTTGGGGCTTCACCTGTCTCTTCTTCAGCTCTGCGATCAGGTCCATCTGAGGCATTTTGGGCATCGTGGGGCCCTGACCAGAGAAAAGCAAAGCATTTCAGGGTATTCACTTCAGTTGTGCTGTTCCACTGGTTATGCCATTTATGTAGTCAATAAATTTCTATTTTTCTGACCTTTTGAGGGGAGCTGTCTTTCTTCTTTGGTGAGGGGGCTGTCTGTTCTTCTGCTGCACTCTCCCGTTTCTTCCTCAGTTCATTATCATTTTCTGCTTGCTGTAGTGTGACAGACAATAATAAACCGTCACAGTATTTAATAATCTTTGTATTGATCTTAGCTTCTTTAACATGCCTATTTAACTTTCTATTCTTACACTTCAAACAATTCCCATAAGCATGTATCAAAATGTGCTCTGAATACATATATGTCTTGATATGGATATTTTCGATAGTATCAAAATAAGCAGTTTATAGGTGTACTATATGTAAATGATACTGTATCTCTCACCTTATAAGCTTTGATAAACTTGACAAAGAGTGGAAAGAACATGGAAGGCTGCATTGTCTTTGGGTTCTCTCCAAAGTACTCAACTACAGAAATGTATGCCTCCTTTTTTGCAGAAGAGAAAATGACAGCATTTTATTCTATCATAAAAATTATTACGAGCCAAGCCAATTTATTTGTTTTTTAACGCATGTAGAATGCACGCTCCTGTGGTCTCACCTGTGCTGTCTTGCCATCTTTAACAAGTGAATCTAGCACATCACTGTTGGCTTTAACAAACTCTTTCAGTGCTAGAATGTCATCCTGCACCAAGAATTCCTTCTTGGTCCCTTCCATCCCTCTTTCCAGAGATCTCACATCCTGCAGCACACTGTCCAAAGAGACTGAGAGAGCGATGGAATGAGAAAGGAGAAAGAGAGGAGACAAAATTTAACATATACTGTATATACATAATTGTAATCTATATTTATTTTATTATCTAGTTATTGATATTAATCAGTGTATTTATTTTTATGTTGTAAAATAAATATATTAATAACATTAGTATGTATGTAGAGGGAGTTAATTGTGATGCAGTGTATGTCATACCCAGACCAGCCTTGTCTACAAAGCGGAGTTCAGTGTGGAAATTGGTCAGCTCTGGATATTTCTCCTGCACCATATTCGCAATAAAGTGCAGCAACGTCTGGGAGCGGTCTGTGGACTTAGTGTCCAACAGCTGAAAGACACAAGAAAGTGAGACAGAGAGAACACTTTAAGTTCTACTGTGGCCACAAAAGACAGATTTAGCGGTAGATATGGTAATCATGATTTTGCCTGGGTCAGTATCTTTTGCTGGTCCAGGAGTAACAAACCTGTCAAAAAACATAGGCTTAACCCTGTCTCTTACCACAATCCTATTCCAATAACCACTGACAGCGGTGTCATGTGGTACCTGTTACTTTTCTCAGCGCTGGCCAAGATGGGCCATTCGAAGTCGATTATTATTACTGGATGAGGATTTTTTTTTAATGCTTTTATAGATAATGAGGAGGAATCCTATTTACAGGTATGTATCCTTGCAATTATCAGTTTTAATGAAAAATAACTATCCAGTGTAAAATGATTCCAAAGGGATATAAAATGAGGATGCATGGAGTATTCGGTTTTCAGAGCGTCAAGCGCCCCCTGCAGGAATAAAACTTTGTGTCTCACAAGACACAGTCTTGAAGGGAAGGTAAAATCTTTGTGGGGCCCAGCTCCTGGGAAGGACCCAAAAGAGACAGATCAACACCCACGATAGTGTGCCACCCCTGCTACGACCTCCGGAGATCACCCATGTGCATTGCCCACGACAAATACCGGCGCACCAACATACACCGGCATCTTTGTTTTGGTTTTTATTGTTTACTTTTTGTAGTAGGATCCTGTCATCTCTGTATTTTTTATGTATTTGTGTTGTCCTGGTTTTCCATTTTTTATCATGCCCTGTCCTTCTTGTTCTCTGTGTTATGTGCTGTCCTGTCTTTGTTAAGCACATGGCTTTGTTTGTGTTTTGCCATGTGCTCTTCTTACCCCTCCTTGTTTGTTTGCTCCTTGGCCACACCCTCTCATCAGCCCTCATTTGTTTATTAGTTTCACCTGTTCCCCAATACCCTTCTGTGTATATATACCTGTCTTTTTCATTTTTATCTTGCTGGATTGTCTTGTGCAATATCCCTTGTTTGTATGTGTTCTCCTGTGTAGTTTGTATTTTGCTCTGTTCTTATTTATTATTTTTTTTGCACTGTTTTGGTTCTTTTTTCCATTTTCATTATTAAAAACGTTTTCACTTATACCTGCTCTGCAATTGAATCCTTTTCCCTTTTGCTATACCTGACACATATGACTTTGTTCTGTTGTAGAATACAGAAGCAGATGTTTGGCAGAATGTTAGCCTCAGTCACCATTTACTTTCATTTCATAGAAAAAAAAAATGCAATGAAATAAAATGGTGACTGGGACTAACATTCTGCCTAACGTCTCCTCTCCCGTTCCATGGTTGAGATAAATTCTTACGGATTTACAACAACAGCATGTGTAAGTAGTTTTCATGTAAGAATTTTCATTTTTGGGTGAACTATTTTTGCAACTCATAAATGCTCATTTATTCTACATTTACTGTCTACAAACTCACTTACCAGGTCAAGACTCTGCAAACGGAACCCATATGCTGCTCCTCTTTTACTGCTGTTCATGTAGTTTCCAAATGCCAGTATGATCTGAAGCAGGAGATTGACAAGTGAGCTTAAACTGCCTTGAAGGAGCACAGCATTAATACCTTTAAGCACAAATGTGAAAGACTGGGCTAATCACCTCTAACATTTTTTTCAGTTTAGATGAAGACTTGAGGGACACAGATGCTGCAATGATGGCATCCAGTTGCTACAGAAACAGATGGAACAAATGGATGTTTTTTTTTTTTCATCAAATTCAGTTACGCAACATGCATTTTTGCATGCACCTGAACTGTGATTTGAACTGACCGGCTGCAGACGTTTTACACTCTCGGGGAAGTTGCCCATGAAGGTGAGGGTACTGATTCGCTGAGCAAGGCGTGGGATTTTGCCAAAGCGGCTCATAAAACGGTCCTCCATACTCAGATCCTCTAGTGAGCGTCCTTCCTTCTCGTAGTTCTGGAGTAGCTTCATCTCATACTCTGAGGGGATAAAACGTTCCAGCAGCTCTAGGAAGTCTAGACTCAGAGACTGCTGATCATATCTGCAGGAGAACAAGCCAGTGAGAAGATTAAGCATGCATTTCTATACTGCTACAGATTGCTATATCAGCTTAGCTTGCTGTTCACCAGCAAAACTTGAGTGGCTCAGCTCTGTATGTATCAAAGATCAGGAGAGATGCATACGTCTCAATAGCTGTGCAGATGTCATTGGGGGTCATTCCTCCCTTGCGGAGGGTGATGGAAAGGTTCTTGGCTTTATTTGCCTCCATCAGAGACACCTTACTGGGGGCCTTCTCAGCCACCTTCACTTTGATCTTAGAAAGATTTGCTGGAGGACCCTGAGCCTTGGTCTTAAACTGCTCCGCAAACAGGTCCATATTCAGCTCCTGGGAAAGAGAAAGCACGTTAAAGACAGGAATTCTTGGCACAAAGACCAGCTAAACCTGCATGCAATTACCATGCTGGTTAGTGCTAATTTGGTGCTGGTCTAGCTGGTGAAACTGGTGACCAGCATGGTCTTATGAAGCTGGTTAAACTAGTTTAAAAGCCTGGTAAGGTCACCAGCACACCAGCATTCCTTGCTGGAGGACCAGCACCCAAAAAACAAAACTAAGCTGGTGACCAGCAGTGCTGGTCTTTTCAGCTGGGTAGATAGATTGCTCTTACCCCTAAAACCTGCTCATCATCCAGCTCGCTGAACACAGTTCCTTCCACCTGACTGGGCTTTAAAGCCTGCCAGTTTAACAGAGGCATTCTAAACTTTGTTTGAATAGGCTTACGGCTCTTCGTTTCTGTGTGAAAGAATGGAGAACATGACTATGAGGTCCTCCAAGCTTACTGCATGTCTTTGTATACTCTATTTAATTGTAAAAGTTTGGTCCCTTCACCTGCATCAGCCCCAGGGGTAGGAGGAGTGCCGGGGGGGGGCGGCGGCCCACAGCCAGGTGGGGGCGGGGGTGGTGGTGGTCCACCACCAGGAGGTGGAGGAGGAGGGGGAGGAGGAGGAGCTACAGATCCAGGAAGAGGGGGTGGTGGTGGTGGTGGTGGAGGCGGGGGTGCCATAGCGTCAGGTAGGGGCGGAGGTGGGGGTGGGGCTGCTGTTGGAGGGGTTGGGGCTTGAGGAGCTGGCGCTGACACTGACACTGTGAATGTTAAAAACAGAGTTTTTACATTGCATGGACATGATATCAAGAAATGGTTGAGTTGTAATTGGTCCTTAGGGGCTTTTCACACCAAACATGTTACACTGTACTTCTGCGCTGCTTTTGCATTGTTTTTCTATGCACTAGACAGAAGTTTTTGACCGTTGCATTATGTCTCACTGTTTTTTCAGCATCTTGCACAGGAGCGGCAAGTTTTTTTTAAGGAGGATAAAGCTGCAGGCAGAGCTCCGGAAAGAGGCAGGGGCTCTAAACCACCAGCAAAGATATACGGAACTCCTAACCTAACCCTAACTGTATGTGTAAGTTCCCCTTACAGAGTTGGCACAACCACCTTTTGGAGTAACCCCGCTCCCTTCTGGAGTAACCCTGCCCTCTTTTGGAGATTCCGCCCCCATTTGGAGATCTCCAGCCTACAGCGATACCTACTTGCATTTTTTAGATGCTGTGTCAAGTAAAATAAAACTTAAGACCATATTTCAAGATACCTGCTTTCTGTTCTATTTATTGCACTGTGTCTAGCTTTTTTCAGCAAATACGCATTTGATCTGAATGACCGCTTGGTTAATAATCTTTTCAGAGCTCATTACCAGCTATTATTTTTCATAAGATGCTAAACTCACTCTTTTATAAAATGCTAACCTTTTAGTTTAAAAGAGTGAGTCTTTAAATGTAATTATAATTAACTAATTAATTTTGATTTTGTGAACAAGTACTCCTACCTGTTTGAGTGACAATGTTTTCTACAGTCACTGGAATGACTTCAATGTCCAGGCTTCCAGAAGATGTGCGTTCCAGTCGGACTAAACCCTTCTCCTGCAGTTCCTTCAGTTTTAGCTCCAGTTTGGACTCCTCGCTCACCTTCTCTCTGTCTCTATCTCTCTCTACCTGTGATGGTTTAGACAGCCGCTCCTGCTCTCTTTCTCTCTCTCTCTGAATCTCTCGTTCCCGCTCTCTGTGCTGCAGAGTGCTCACCTGGGTGCAGGACTCTCGCAAGCTCTCCTGCCACACACATATAAAGGTTTAGAGTACAAAACAAACGTATAATACTTTTAAGTACAAAAAGGCACAAGTGGTCTATTAAGGCAGTATTTGGATGTAATACAATGTCAATTACATCTTGATTCTGCATCAGAGAACCATTGCAAACCGATCCTCATGGGTTTGCAAACCAATTCTCATCCTAAATTGCAATTCAGTCAGGGCGAGAACACTGAGAAAGAGAGAGAGGAAAAGGCAGTGTGGTACCTTCAACAGTGCTGACTCTTTAGTGGCCTGCATTAGTTGTTGCTCCAGTTCTACTATTTTCTCCACAGCCCCATTTTCATATTCTTGCAGTCTAGCATTCAGCTATAATACAAGAATACAGCATACTTACAGTATAATACTTACAGCTATGTGTTTTATGTGCCATAGGTGATTATGTTCAAATGTGTCTGCGTGTACAATGCATTTGTGTTTCTAACCTGTGAATTGGTCTCCTGCAGTTCCACTAAATGCTCCGTTATTTCTGCTTTATTCTCTGCATCTTCCAGCAGAGCTCCAACATCAAACACATTATCCAAGTATGCCTGGATCTGCACTTGCAATTTCTCACTTTCCATCTCCTTTAGGGACTGATGCCACACACATCAAACATGCAGTTGTATGTTACGATAGAAGGATATATTATGCTTTTTTTTTTTAGGATATATTTAAATTGCATAGACTCTGTTTTCAAGATTTATGCATTTCAATTTTATGACAAATTTCCATCTGACTGAGCTGAGGAATCTTAAAAGTGTGTACATTTTATGAATTTAGAATAAATGTTATATATTTAATTTCAAATTAATGAGGAGTTTGAACTTTAAAAACAATACAGTTTGATAAATGGTAAAGTAAAACACATCTAAAAGCCAATATCCAAACCTGAGTTAAGTTAGTGTAAGCGGTTATGCTTTTATAAACTAGTAAGCTGCACAGTTGTAGACTCACGTCTAAGTACTGATCAAGACCCAGCTTTGTGAACTCATACTGAAGATGTACACGGAAGTTCATGTTCTCTACTGAGTGGACAACAATGTTAATGAACTGCATACAAGCCACCTATGAAAAAAATTGTTAATTAGCAGTCTAATTGTCATCTGATTCTTAGGTGATACTTAGTTGGATTTAGCTGAGAGATCAGAGCTCACCATGAAGTCTATGTTGCTGTCATCATTCATGAAGTGCTCCATGAGCTTCTCAAAGCGGTTCTTCTCTCCACTCACCTGACCGAGAGGGCCACACATACAGGTGAGTGTTTAGCACAATAGTCTATTCACAAACCTATTCTAAAACCATGCAAGTATTTATGTACTTCTTTTGTGTCTGCAGGGTATTTGTATAGTTAAAACCCACACGATTTGTGTCATGAGCAATTAATACAGTATATGTAAATACTATATATTTTGTGTGCGTGTGTGTGTGTGTGTGTGTGTGTGTGTGTACAGTATGTGTGCTCGGCCAATCATCTTACCTCTTTAAAGTTGTTAAAGGCTGAGATGATGATGTCATGTCCTCCTCTAACTAGACACACTGCTGCCAACAGCTCCAACACAAGAGCTTTAGTCCTGCATGATATATGCACAGTGTATTCAAATGTATTATGAATTCACAAACACTGACGCAAGCACATACAACCCACACGCACACACAGAAAAGTTAATATACCTGGGGTTTTTGTTGTTGAGACCAAGTGTAATTTCATTGACACATCTGGGGTGATTTATGACTAAGTTGAAGCCAGACTGTTTATAAAAAGAACAGATGAGTCACATAAAATGAAATGACCTTTAGATTAGTTGTGTCTGGTGTTTGAATGCGCTCCTCACTCCACGTACCTGATAATTCATGATAGCACGCAGACACATAATGCACAAGTGAACATCATCCCTCTGCGTGGCTAAACGAGCATTTCGAGTTTTCCTGCTATGGGCCAAGGAAGTTATTCTGAAATGGACACAGAATGAACTAAAGATGAGTACTGGAAATGGGAACAAATAAGCCTATCTGCATAAGAATGACATGGAGAACCTGTAAAAGTTCAGTCTATTTTAATGCAAAAATAGTCATGTACATAAAGCAGTGCCAGGTGCAAGGTTTAGAACATGCCAGACATGACCTTTAATCTGTAAGCGAAATGCAGGATGAATCAGTCATCTCTCTGTACTGAATGATGCCCACAGAGCATAGATCATTGTATGTGCGATGTGTTGATAGAAACTCACCTAACAGTGAGTGCACGTGCTGCTTTGGTCATCCCATGTGTGGAAGAATGGTTGATGTTTTTGGCCAGATCTTCGACTGATCTCTCTGAGAGTCTCCTGTTGTCGGATATTGAGCCGCCATTTTCCATAGATTCCACTTCAAACCTGGGAAACATGTCGGCACGGGATTTTTTTCAGAGACTTCATTTAATTAAGTGAATTCTGTTTATTTCTTGAGAGTTTAAAGCTAGGAGCTAGTTATAAGGTCTTTATGGACAATGACTCATTATATGACTGCAATGGTGTTGATGTTAGTGATCAAAGCGTAGACTTACGGCGCATCACTCTGAGCGTAGGACAAATAGTCCACCAGGACATCTAAGCCTTGGTTTTCCTTATTCAGAAACTCCTGAGCCCACCTACAGAGAGACATAAAAACAGAAAACAGATAAAGAAACAAGAATAAAAAATGTATAGAAAATCGAGTACATCAGGAAATATCTGGTCTTATGAAGGTTTTGGACATTCAGGTCAGCAAAGCGCAATTTCATCCAAAACATACCTGAGATTGCCCACGATTAGACAATTGGTGAAACTGCTCAAATGAGAAGCTTTTGTATGAGTTATACCTGACATAACTGTACTGTATATCAGCACTGCTTGTGTTTCAGTAATGCAAAATGGTGTAATAAAGCTGCACACTAACCCTATGTGATTGGTTCTCAGAGAGATCTCTAGCTCTCTCAGGACCTGAGTTGACTCCTGCACACGCTTCTTGAACTGTGGAGAAGAGATCACAGAGAGATAAGCTCAGTAATTACGTGAAAGAAAATTACTCATCTCACATCAAGAATTTTAAATTGTGATTCCACCTGACCTTTCTAAAGGTGGGTGTCAGAACTGACATGATATAGACACAGAAATTAAAGAGAGTATGGAGGTGTGAGGGAAAGAACAAAAACAGAGCGATGTAAAGAGTAATGGTACTAACCCTGCATGTCACTCCACCCTGGTCCTGGTAGAAGCTCCTGATTTTAGTCAGGTATGCTGAAGGAGGGTTCTTCACCTGGAATCGCTCCTGATGGACAGAGGGAGAAAGAGAAACAATGAATGGACTGATTTGCAGTCATTTAGATACAGTTGTGCTCAAAAGTTTGCATACTCTGGCAGAAATTGTGAAATTTTGGCATTGATTTTGAAAATATGATTGATCATGCAAAAAAAAACTGTCTTTTATTTAAGGATCATATGAAGCCATTTATTATCACATAGTTGTTTGGCTCCTTTTTAAATCATAATGGTAACAGAAATCACCCAAATGGCCCTGATCAAAAGTTTACATACCCTTGAATGTTTGGCCTTGTTACAGACACACAAGGTGGCACACACAGGTTTAAATGGCAATTCAAGGTTAATTTCCCACACCTGTGGCTTTTTAAATTGCAATTAGTGTCTGTGTATAAATAGTCAATGAGTTTGTTAGCTCTCACGTGGATGCACTGAGCAGGCTAGATACTGAGCCATGGGGAGCAGAAAAGAACTGTCAAAAGACCTGCGTAACAAGGTAATGGAACTTTATAAAGATGGAAAAGGATATAAAAAGATATCCAAAGCCTTGAAAATGCCAGTCAGTACTGTTCAATCACTTATTAAGAAGTGGAAATTCGGGGATCTTTTGATACCAAGCCAAGGTCAGGTAGACCAAGAAAGATTTCAGCCACAACTGCCAGAAGAATTGTTCGGGATACAAAGAAAAACCCACAGGTAACCTCAGGAGAAATACAGGCTGCTCTGGAAAAGATCGCAAACGTGCGGTTCATGCAAGACGACCAAAGACTTTGCATGACCTGAAGGCATTTTGCCAAGACGAATGGGCAGCTATACCACCTGCAAGAATTTGGGGCCTCGTAGACAACTATTACAAAAGACTGCACGATGTCATTGATGCTAAAGGGTATGCAGACTTTTGAACGGGTCATTTTTTTTTTTTTTTTCTTTGTTGCCATGTTTTGTTTTATGATTGTGCCATTCTGTTATAACCTACAGTTGAATATGACTCCCATAAGAAATAAAAGAAATGTGTTTTGCCTGATCACTCATGTTTTCTTTAAAAATGATACATATATTACCAATTCTCCAAGGGTATGCAAACTTTTGAGCACAACTGTATATACAGTATGTCATATATAGGTTATACAGTGCATCCGGAAAGTATTCACAGCGCTTCACTTTTTCCACATTTTGTTATGTTACAGCCTTATTCCAAAATGGATTAAATTCATTATTTTCCTCAAAATTCTACAATAATACCCCATAATGACAATGTGAAAGGAGTTTGTTTGAAATCTTTGAAATTATTTAAAAATAAAAAACGAAAAAAATCACATGTACATAAGTATTCACAGCCTCTGCCATGACACTCAAAATTGAGCTCAGGTGCATCCTGTTTCCACTGATCATCCTTGAGATGTTTCTACAACTTGATTGGATCCCACCTGTGGTAAATTCAGTTGATTGGACATGATTTGGAAAGGCACACACCTGTCTATATAAGGTCCCACAGTTAACAGTGCATGTCAGAGCACAAACCAAGCCATGAAGTCCAAGGAATTGTCTGTAGACCTCCGAGACAGGATTTTATCGAGGCACAGATCTGGGGAAGGATACAGAAAAATTTCTGCAGCATTGAAGGTCCCAATGAGCACAGTGGCCTCCATCATCCGTAAATGGATGAAGTTTGGAACCACCAGGACTCTTCCTAGAGCTGGCCACCTGGCCAAACTGAGCGATCGGGGGAGAAGGGCCTTAGTCAGGGAGGTGACCAAGAACCCGATGGTCACTCTGACAGAGCTCCAGCATTTCTCTGTGGAGAGAGGAGAACCTTCCAGAAGAACAACCATCTCTGCAGCACTCCACCAATCAGGCCTGTATGGTAGAGTGGCCAGACGGAAGCCACTCCTCAGTAAAAGGCACATGACAGCCCACCTGGAGTTTGCCAAAAGGCACCTGAAGGACTCTCAGACCATGAGAAACAAAGATTGAACTCTTTGGCCTGAATGGCAAGCGTCATGTCTGGAGTAAACCAGACACCGCTCATCACCTGGCCAATACCATCCCTACAGTGAAGCATGGTGGTGGCAGCATCATGCTGTGGGGATGTTTTTCAGCGGCAGGAACTGGGAGACTAGTCAGGATCGAGGGAAAGATGAATGCAGCAATGTACAGAGACATCCTTGATGAAAACCTGCTCTGGACCTCAGACTGGGGCGAAGGTTCATCTTCCAACAGGACAACGACCCTAAGCACACAGCCAAGATAACAAAGGAGTGGCTCTGGGACAACTCTGTGAATGACCTTGAGTGGCCCAGCCAGTGCCCAGACTTGAACCCGATTGAACATCTCTGGAGAGATCTGAAAATGGCTGTGCACCGACGCTCCCCATCCAACCTGATGGAGCTTGAGAGGTCCTGCAAAGAAAAATGGGAGAAACTGCCCAAAAATAGGTGTGCCAAGCTTGTAGCATCATACTCAAAAAGACTTGAGGCTGTAATTGGTGCCAAAGGTGCTTCAACAAAGTATTGAGCAAAGGCTGTGAATACTTCTGTACATGTGATTTTTTTATTTTTTTTATTTTTAATACATTTGCAAAGATTTCAAACAATCTTCTTTCACGTTGTCATTATGGGGTATTGTTTGTAGAATTTTGAGGAAAATAATGAATTTAATCCATTTTGGAATAAGGCTGTAACATAACAAAATGTAGAAAAAGTGAAGCGCTGTGAATACTTTCCAGATGCACTGTATATACAGTATTTAATTAATAATTGATCACAGTCCATTGAATTATTGAAAAATAATTCACACTCCAAGGTGGTAATGTGGCAGAGTGGCCATTTCACCTCAGTTGTGCATTTTTTTAATAATTCAACTGGCCGGAGTCAATTATTCCGCTTATACCACGGTTACTACACCTCAAGACATCGTTCAGGGTTTTATCTCAAGACATTTTCTTAAACACACATGTGAGTAGAACTACTTTCTTCTGCCACAGGTTCAGCATCTTGCTTTGGTACTGCCCAAGCCTTTCTTGCTTGTTCGAAAGCATCACATTAGAACTAGCAACGTAGGCTTGAGCGTGAGGGTATTTTCCACAGATATTCAAAGTTTTTTCAGATAATACAGAAACTGTTGTATTTATCAAGTCACAGGGGTGCGATGACATCAAGGATCTGTTTGTTGGTCATGACTCGAGTATCTACACGTGTGTGTGTTTGAAATAAATAATTTGGCAAAGTGATATAGAACCGTTTTGTGTCAAGACCTGGAACTACTTCATGGCCATGCAATCACTGGAAAATAATTGCACATCTTAGAACGTCTGTCAACCAATCAGAACAGACTTGTGGTGTGTATATATATATATATATATATATATATATATATATATATATATATATATATATATTATACTGTGTATATATATAATTGCACACTACTAAATTATATTTCTTTCCATTGGGATTTATTTGTTTCTTGGTTGTATTAATGCATATACACCAAAAGATGGTATATAGCCTACAACGTTGAGCTTCTGTTGCTATAACAACTACAAAGCTTGCATCCGTAGTTGTCATAGAGACACAAATATTAACACAGGAAGTGCGTACAGCCACGGTTTCACCACCATAAGAGTTTGACCTCATATCAGTGGTTTTCCCCCTCTGGCTTCTGTCGTTTTCAGTTGCCTATTCACAAATTTTAAGCACTTGCATTATACATTATTTCTTCAATACTCTCATTAAAGATTAAACAAAATGAATATCATAAACATACACTTCTAATGCAAAAATCGCCCATGTGTCAGTGTAATTATCTCGGTGTCTAGAAAGGTTCAATATCATACCGGTCATTTTGTTTATCGACCACTGTTGTGGCCCTTTGGTAAATGTATTAAAACTGATAAGTTGAATTCTTTCAAACAGATTACTAACAAATTCTCAAAATGTAACTAATTGTACTAATAGTACACTCAGTTGTATCCACCCTTTTCCTGAACGCAGAAATGTTCCACCATTCAAAATGTAATGGAAGTTTTAGTTTTCCAGTATCCAGTGTTGTCACTCGCTTTGGTGTTGCAATGCATCACTTCGCATGTTCTTAGTGAAAAAATGTATGTTTAGTGTATTAAATTGTAAAAAAAAATAATAATTGTCACACACAAAAAATCATGTGGCTCCATAGTGCCAATATTTCAGAGAGATGCGGTGACTGTTTTTTGACAGTCCTCATCCGTCTTAAAGTTTATGGAGTGGTTGGATGATTCAATTACAATATGATTGGAGTCTCAATTGTACTTTTTTTATTATTATTATTTCTATTTGATTTTCAGACACTAATGTAGATTAGTCACAGTAATCTAGAATATCCACAATAACAAATACAGAAAATTACAAAATGACATAAAAAATACACTTTGTACATTTATAGGCCATATAGACCCTGGTAACAGTACACTGTAAAAAGTGGTAACCAGCAATTGTTTCCTTAAAGGAATATTCTGGGTTCAATACATGTTAAGCTCAATTGACAGCTTTTGTGGCATGATATTGATTACCACAAAAATGAATTTTGACTTGACCTCCTTTTCTTTGAAAAAAGCAAATATCTGGGTTCCAGTGACGCACTTACAATGGAAGTGAATGGGGCCAATCCGTAAACATTAAAATACTCACTGTTTTAAAAGTATAACCACAAGACATATACAATATGTATTAAAATGATTTTAGTGTGATAAAATCGCTTTCTAACCTTTTTGTCTTGGTCCTGTCACCTTGTCAGGTTGGTTTTCTATCTGATGGGACCGTGGCATTATTGTCCCGTCTGTCTTGTGTTTCGTGTACGTTCTTTGTGTGGTCCAGTTGTTGGTTACTGCCGTGCGCTCTCCGGTGATGTCACGGTCCTGTCACCTTGTCAGGTTGGGTTTTGTCTGACGAGGACCGTGGCATCATCGTTCCCTGTTTGTTTTGTTCCAAGCATGTTGACGTTTTTGCCCTCATGTGTTTCAGGTGCCGCTGGCATGGGAACCCTGATTGCTTCCATAGCAACGCTGATCATGCCAACTTTCAGCTGCGAGCGGCACCTACCCCTTGTTTGTTCATGCCTATATTAATCCCCTCTTGTGTCATGTCCTTTACTGGATTGTTAAATGTAGTTAGACGTTGAATGTTTAATGTTGCTCAGTGTTGACTGAGTTTTGAGCATTGTTGTGTGATGTGAGGCAACTAACCTTGCTCTCTTTGTCTAGTTGGTGCTATCTCGTGTATCTGTTTGCTTGCCTGTCTCTGCCCGTGTGTCGGGAGTGTGGTTACCTTCCAGCTTGCTGTATGCCTATTCTCGCCACCCATGAATTGCCAGTGGAGGATTCCTCATCTCTGCCCGTGTGTCGGGAATACTATGGCCTCCTAATCGTCTGAGCTTTGTTCTCTGCACCTCACTATATGCTTCAATGGACACTTAATACGGATCTGCTCCTGACTTCCACAACGCATACACCCGTCTACGAACACACTCTTCCTGTCTGTCCTCTGCATGGCATGCACGGATACTCGTACTTCTCCCCCTGCTACTGCAGCCGGTGCTGGGATTCTTATACTTCGCCAGCACAGTTGACATTTATTGTGAATAAATCCTTTGAACTTTTCCTCTGCTTTTGGGTCCCTTTGTCTCGCTCTCATTGTGAAAACTTTTCTGTGTATATTTATAGCCAATTTTATAATTTTGGTGCCATGACAATGTAATGTCGACAAACCCTAAAATGCGTGTAACAATGACGATTTAAACAACTTTACAGCTCAAATAATACACAAGTTTTAACAGAAGAATTAATGTAAGTGCTTTTATAAAATTATAAGCTTCACATTTCTGCCTTTTAAACCCTCCAAAAATTGGCCCCATTCACTTCCATTATAAGTACCTCACTGTAACCTCGATTTTTGCTGTTTTTAAAGAAAAGGAGGGACGAACTGAAATACATTTTTGTGGTAATCAACATTATGCCACAAATGCTGTCGATTGAGCTTAACTTGTATTGAACCTGGAATATTCCTTTAAGGAACTATTTCTACTTAATCTAATCCTAGAATCAAACCAATTAATTTAGATGTAACCACATGAAGTACATTTTTAGGTGCTTAATATTTTTTCAGTGTGCTTATAAGTTTGTCATTGCACTTATATACAGTATTGTATAAAATCAGTCTGGTTTTGACATCTTTGTCACAGAATAAAGATCTAATTTAAGTTTATGGTATGTCTGAACATAGTCCACCAGAAAACTTCCCCTCAGAGGTCACACCTACACTGCAGACATGCAATATAATGAAAATGCACAGAGAAAACTGAAAAACTTGTATTGACTAATTCATGTTAAAATAATAATAATAATAAGAGGAATAGTAAAGTCACAAGTCAAACTGAGAATAAGATGAATCAGTTCTCCTTTGCTGTAATTATTTAAAAGTATATTGAGTTAAAGTTAATCTCTATATGACATTGGTGGTAGACAGGCATCTGTGTGATCTCACCTGATCACAGACCAGCTCCCATTTCTTCTCATTATCATACTGACTCAGAAGCTTCATCTTATCTGGAGGCAGATTCATGGTGCTCTGGGAAGAGAGAGAGAGATAACCTGGACATCAGATGAAATCTTCTCAAGCAGTACAAACATGTAAGCAGATCTATGCTTCTAATGAATTCAGTATGAGTGTTAAAGCTTTAAATGTAAATTTATAAGTGAACAAATGGGAAAAAACTTTGTGGGATTAGCTTTGAGTCATGACATATTGTTTTTTTACTGGCAGAGACTGTATGCACCCATCACACAATGCTGATTTCCATTTCAACCTTAATGTGGACGTTAAAAACTTTTCTATAAAGGGAAAGAATAAAAGACGTTTTTCAGTAATGACATTATGCTGATGTTTTTGGTTCTGTCGATGGCAACTTAAGGATTCTGCATTAATATGGCAAGATTTTATGGTGAGTCTTTTCACCAAGTGTGTATTGCAGATGTTATTTAAACTCTTCCACCGTTTCTGATTTAACATTTGGGCTGCAGTTCATGTAATAAAAAGGGAACCAAGGACAGCTACCATTTGTTAATGAATGACATCAGTCAAGCAGACATAGAGAAGGGAATATGATAAATTATTTAATTACCAAATGTGCAACACAATTTCTCTTCCTCCTTTAGACTTTGTATTGTTTATCAATTCTTTGTGCTTATCCCATCTCTTAATTTACCCCTTAGTGTTTTTGTCCTCTTAAGATCATATGCTGTGTCAGTCATCAGTCTGATGCAATGGCACTTCCTCAAAAGACTGGCATTTGGCTGAAGTTGCTCAGTGTCTTACAGCTAATACACTTTAGCAAAAATGTAATATCCATCCTAAGCTTTAAGTTTTATACTTTAGTAATTGCATCTGTTAACCAAATGAAGAGGGTGTGTTTTGTGGAGAAGGGTGTGAAGTTCAGGCTAGAAACTTTGCATTCTTGGGTGTTTCCTCCTAAGCAGCTAGAAGCTTCCGCTTTGAGCAGGTCTTTTTTTTTTTCTTTTTTTTAAGTTGTGTGCAAAAAGAATGAAAGTGCTTTAAGAAAAACATAGCGGTTACTGGAGGAACAAAGAGAAGTGCGAGGTGCTGTTGAGAGGGGACCCACTGTGGTCTACTGGTACTGCACAAATAGTGAATAATGTAGTGGCTGGATTGTATTGAAATAGCTTAATATAATGCACCAGATGTACAGTTCTGGGCTTATTGAAATAGACTTTAACTTGTATATAATTGTAAACTGATAATTATGGTACTCTTAGAGTTTGACTCTGTGATAAATCTATCCAATGACATACAATGGTTTTGCATATTTGCCATCTTCTAATAATCACAAAGCATACATGTATGCACAAATGCTTGCAGTTTAGCAGAAACAGACAAACGTAATGCCAATTTTCAAATTGACCAATGATATTTTGTTTATTTTTAATAATTCTTTAAAGGATCAAAAGGCCATTTGTTGCTGAAGTGGAACGCATGGAAGATATCTTAGTTTCAACTACAATTAATTAAATGACACAATAACATGTTACAATAAGGTTGTATTGTTAATAGTAGTTAGTTAACAACATGAACTTACAATAAGCAATGCTTTCACAGCACTTATTTATCTTGGGTAATGTTAATTTAAACATATACAAATACATTGTTCACATAAAATAAAATAAAACATTAGTTAATGCATTATGAACTAACATGAACCAACAATGAACAATTGTATTTTCATAACCAAGATTGATAAATGCTCTGAAAATATATTGTTCATTGTTAGTTCATGATACCTAATGCATTTACTAATGTTAACATATACAACTTAATTGTAAAGTGTTAGCAATGACACAATGAATTGCCCAGCAAATGTGGCTGCATATGGATAACCGATTGATGTGTCACAAATTATAGACACTGATAAGACGACATGCCACTGGTGTCTTGCACTGAATTGAAAGTCGAATCAAAGGTCAGCTGAATATATAGGACCTCTTTTTGTCTTATGACTTCTCTTAAGAGATTGCCTTATTTGTCATCCCGCCACTGCCTGTTCCTGAATGAAAGCCCATGTGGAACTAATGTGTCAGTTATTGGATTGCATTATGTCCAGTCTGTAAGAAAGCTGAAACAGATGGATGTCAGCAGCGTTTTCCCAAATGTTACTTAATTTGCATATCCAGATGCAACTTTGGAAATTTCAGGTGGCAGTTTGGGAGTTTTGAAATGCTGATAATATACATAACTGCAAATGTGAGTTTTGATTTTGTATGAGTCTTTTCTGCAAAAGGGCCTTCCTTCTCTGCATTGAGAATAAAAGGAGTTCCTTGTTTTTGCTGGTACAGCTACATTACTATATGCGTCTGTTCGTGTGTATGTAAGATACAAAATTTAAAAAAAGAGAAAGAAAATAGTGACTGTTTATCTAATTTCTAACACAGTAGCACTTATTTTTATTAGAACAGGAAGTGTCAAGATTGACTTCCATGGAGCTTAACTATTTAGGAGTTAAATGTTGTGTTGCAATGCACAATAGAATGTTTACATGTCTGCATATAAAGCACTCACCAAAACCACATTGAATCGTTCTTCTAGCTCTTCCTCGGGGGGCATGGGTAGTTTGGGTGGGGCACTTTTCTTTTTAGAAATGGAGGGATTGGGGTTAACTGCCCCTGTTGAGCTCCTGGCCTCCTGCCCCTCCACCTGCTCCATCCCACCTGGTGCATTGCCCATCACAACTTTCCTTAGGAATTCCAGGATATTGAACTGAGTCTGGAACAACCACTGACAATTCCAAGAGCCCAATCTCAGTCCACAGCTACCTGATCCACTGGTAAAATCCACTGAAGTGTTCACAATTCTCAAGTCAGTCAAGTCCTGTGTAAGTGGAAGCACATGGACTCTGTTCTTTAGGACATGCTGTTAGTACAGCAAGGTTTAGGGTTTAGAAATGACTGACTTGTTTCAGACAAAAACAACTGAGCACAAGTAGGTAAAGTTCTTAATCTCATCAACTCCAGAATTGTGCAACTGGTCTTGAAAAAGTTCTCGAAAAGAATGAGAATTTGAAATAATCCAAATTTGCAAACAGAAAACCTCCAATTTCAAAATGGAGGAGAAAACTCACATGCACATTTGCTTAGTGAAAAAAAGGAACAAGAAATGCCTGTCTTTATACTTTCACAATAAAGACAATAGAGGTCCTTTAAAAAAAATGTAGCTTCTCCAGTCTCTGTTGAACTTGTTGATTACTGGTGTAACAGGTCTTTGTCTAGCAATCTGCCTCTCATGTCCTGTGAGGATCTTAGATGTTGATGTTGAAGCATCTTTCTCAAAACTGTCTGTATGTCTACCGCTTTCCTCTGATCAAGCCTGTAGAAGTTTCTTTTAAAAGAAAATGCAGATGTTTGCAAATTGACATAAAGGCACCTGTCCAAGCACTTTAGTGTGTATTACACAAATGAAAGAGAGCAAGCGTGTGAGCAGTAGGAAACCACAGAAAAAGCAGAAGCATCACAGCTTCCTGAACATCTCGCACTAGAGAGACAGAGAAAGATGCAGAGAGAGAGAGCGAACTGGGTGTGTCAGTTTGTAGTTATATATTCTAAAATGTTTGTGTTTGAAAATATACTATGTGGCCTTGTGTTTTACTGAAATATGTCACACTACTCTATGTAGGTTGTATGTATATAACCTGTTGCTCTCTCTCTCTCTCTCTCTCTCTCTCTCTCTCTCTCTCTCTCTCTCTATATATATATATATATATATATATATACACACCTTGTGAGGGATCCCCTCATAAAACATATAAAGGTCGTTATATATTTTTGTGTAAAAAACAAATAACAAAGAATAATTAAGATAAATGTTAAGTGTGATATAATAAAGACAATTTAAATAATTTGCTTTTATATTGTTATTGTACTAAAATCAAAATAAATTATTAAAATATTATGCTATCTGTAGGGATGCACTGATGAATCGGTCACTGTATTTATGATCTGTAGGGATGCACCATATTTATCGGCCAATTATTGGAAACCATAGGCTATAACCAATTATATAAACCGCAAATATAAACCATTGTTTTTTTATATTACTGTGTTATGGTTGATTTATAATTAAATACATTTTATCTTGTATTAATCTTTCATTGTGGCTCTCTTACAATTGTGGCCTGTCATGTGTTCAACAGATCCAATCCATGTGTAATGAATGAGACTGGTATCCCTTCAGCCGACCACCAAAGGGAGCCCTCTCCCGAATACTGACACTGTACCGTTTCTTCAATGGTGACTTCTTGTTTGCATTATATAAATAGACGTGCTTTTCCATCGTTACTTTGCGAAGTATTGCCAGTTTAGAGGGGTGTAGCGTACATTATGATGGCACATATATGACAGTAGATAGGCTTTTATGATATATACTTTGACTCTCCTTGTTTGAGTCCGGTGAAACGAAGGAGTTATAGTGTGAAACTTCAACCTGTCAATCAACTGCTGTGCTAAAAGGAGGTTTTTAAACTTTTACCAGCCCACTACCTTTTTGAATTGTTGCCTTCTGGCCGACGCTTGAGAGCTCTGAGCAGCAGAACTGTCAGGCACAGGAACAGTTTTTTCCCTCAGGCTATCCTTCTCATGAACAGTTAAAACTGCCCCATTGAGCAATAATTAATGTGCAATACACAGCTTAGTCTTTTTATATTATCCAACACATCCAACCTCTTCTGCCATTACATTCCCTTGCACTGTATATAACCGATTTGTATTTAGATTTGCACTACGTGTGTGTGTGTGTGTGTGTGTGTGTGTGTGTGTGTGTGTGTGTGTGTATATATATATATATATATATATATTGTCTATTGTGTATTATATATATATATTTTATTTTATTTTCAATATTTATTTTTTATTCAATTTTTTATTATTTTTTAAAAGACTTGTTGCTGTTTTGTATTGTTGTGTACTAGAAGCTCCTGTCACCAAGACAAATTCCTAGTATGTGTAAGCATACTTGGCAATAAAGCTCATTCTGATTCTGAAGCGCATATGCACATGCACAAGTTCACAGAACTTCATAATCCCTGATGTGAACATAGTGTAACATGAGAAACAATCTGTGAAGCTCAGTTAACACAGTTACTCCACTAAAATAACAGACAATTTCTGCTCTAAACGTGATGTTTGCGCTTATTAAATGCGTGCATAATTGGCTGAAAAGATGCGCTGCTTATATTTGTTTTCTTTTTGTTATTATGCAGTTTGCGCTTTATTATCATAGATTGATGTATGCAGTCATGAAATCAGATACAGGATACTCAAAATCTAAACACAAAAGAGATGCACAATACCAGGTGTAAAAGATGATGGTGCCAGTTAATACGCATCTAATACCAATTAATAAACAGGGCACAGGCACAGCGGGAATGTGAGGGACAAAGAGTGAAGTCAAAACTGATGCACTAGGTTAAAATGTTTCTTTGTTTCTTTTTTATCTGTCAAAATAACAGACAGAATTTTGAATTATTCGTCAATGTTTCAAAGATCGGTCAAATGATTGACTGTTAAGTGACTGTTTGTGCCCCACACTAAGTAATGACCCTGAGATGCCACTGGAAGTAAATGTGCCTAGATGGGGCACTAGCTGGTTAAAAGTGTGGGATGTGTGATGTTTACTGCCCATCAGGCTTCATGTTTTTCCATAGCAATACAATACTAGTATACTATACTATGTAATAAATTCATTGCTTTGCTTTTTCTAGCGTATCGTATATACTGATCTTCTTCATAAGGGTACATTTGTGATTATGGGTTGAACCCCTTAAAAATATGTGCAAAAATTACTAGTTTTATTTTTTACTAGTTATATAATTACTACTTTATCAATATACGGACCATTAGACCAGTGGTTTAGGTCCGGTGAGCTTATCAACTTCTAAAAGAAAGGAGAAAATATTTTGTTGTTGTTGACAAATGAACCGGTTGAATGACGTGACCAGTCTTTATCCTGGAAAGCTGTGACAAACACTACACAAAGTAAAGGGGAAATGCGACCCAGAACACCTTAAATTAGATTTTAAGGACATTTTTATTTACTTCTGTGCGATAAACAGTTCTGGTACTGTGAAAACGGAGAACCAATGGTCAGAGCTAATTGAGCCACAGCAGTCTCCGGACCGATGCTTGCGCCACCTACAGTTTTGAAGCGTAATTTCTTACTTCTGTTTGCTTTATTAGGTTTAAAACGTGCTGTTTTCACATCAATTTCAATTTGATGAGTATCTTAAACATTTAATGGTAACACTTTTTTAAATAAGGTTCCATTTGTTAACATTAGTTAATGCAGTAGGTATCGTGAACGAACAATGAATTATATTTTTAACCATTATTTATTAATCTTGGTAATGTAAATGGATAAACACACAATTGCTCTTTATTAGTTAATAGTGCATCAACTTTTAATTTTAAAAATATTAGTAAAGTAACATTTACCAAGATTAACAAATGCTGAAAATGTATTGCTCATTGTTATTCATGTTAACAAATGGAACCTTATTTTAAAGTGTTACCCATTTGATTATTTTATATGTGATAATATGATTTCCTTCATGTTCATGATGTTACAAACAGTACTTTAAAGGAAAAAAAGCATGGGCATTTAATGACATATCTATTTAATATCAAATTAAAAATAAGCCTAGCTAAAGGTACATTGAACAATTAGAAAACTAATAACTAATAAGAATGTTAATATAGAACTAAAATAATAATTTAAACAACTTGTAAACAACAGCAACATTTTAACAGAAACACTCAAACACTTTTACAACTTATACAACATAAATAGACAACTTTAAACTCATCAAAAGAACAACTGACTCTTAGGCCCATCTTATCATGTAATTCCAGGAAACAAATCTCCATGTCATCCCTAAAAAGAAAAGGTGAAGGTTTCTCTGGAAAGTTCTGGTGCTTCAAAAAGTTTGCAGATGGCCTTCCTTGTCCTCTTCTTCCAACTGCAGGAAACGAGGCTCTTTAACTGTGCCCCTGAACAGCTGTTTATTCCCATGCAGCCATTTCACAACTGTTTTGAGGTCTTTAATTATTGGTACCTCCTTAATTAGAGAAGAGTAAAGAATAATGTAATTATGGATCCTCCCCCCCTTTTCTCCCCAATTTGGCATACCCAATTCCCACTGCTTACTAGGTCCTAGTGGTGGCCTAGTCTCAGTTGCCTCCGCTTCTGAGACAGTCAATCCGTGCATCTTATCACGTGGCTAGCTGTGCATGACACCGCAGAGACTTGCAGCATGTGGAGGCTCACGCTATTCTCCGCAATCCACGCACAACTTACCACGTGCCCCATTGAGAGCGAGAACCACTAATCGCAACCACGAGGAGGTTACCCCATGTCACCAGGCCAATTTGGTTGCTTAGGAGACCTGGCTGGAGTCACTCAGCACCCTGGATTCGAACTTGCGACTCCAGGGGTGGTAGTCAGCATCAATACTTGCTGAACTAACCATGCCCCCTGTAATTATTGGTTTTAATATTTGCAACAGCACACACACACACGCACACACATATATACATATAATGACATATCTATTTAATATCAAATTAAATATAAGCCTAGCTAAAGATACATTGAACAATTAGAAAACTAATAAGAAATGTTAATATAAACAACTTGTAAACAAGTTGTTTATATATATATATATAGGGCTGGGAACCTATTAATTTTTTAAAACTAATTAATTGCACAATTTTCTGTAATTAATCACGATTAATCGCAATTAAGTTATGGTACATTATACATTACAACAAACATTTAAAAAAATAATCATAAATATATTTAATTTATACATTGTCTTAAAGAACTTGCAAGAAATTGGTAAGTCATCATTTATTATATAAATAAAATATAAATAAAAATGTTCAGATGTTTTTTTTTTTTTTTTTTTTGCAGATAAAGTTAATTAGACAATTTTACAGGTATTAATTTTTGATACAAGTATCTGTATACATGCCATAAAATCAGTCGACATGCTGACATCTTAGGGTTATTGTTACAGTGAGATTGCTCCTCACTGTTAGGAAAGCATGACACTGTTATTAAAGTTATGCCCTGTTATGCTTTTTGGGATTTTACCTTTAAAAGTTATTCTCTTCCACAGACATCACTGCTCATGAACTACAAGAAATGGCTGGATTGTAGTCCAGCCATTTCTTCCATAAAGTATCTACGACACTATGTAACACATTTGCATAATGCCCGCCTAAGAGCTACTTTGGCCCACAGGCCACGGCGTTGTTGGAGTCCACGATGGAGGATGGTACGTTTTCTTATGTTAACTCTATATTCTGCTTGAAAGCTTCACTTTAATTTTTGGAAAGCTTGCTTCTAAAACAACCAGGCAAATTTAACTGTTACACTTGTGTAAAATCACCATGCAACAACTGCTTTATGCAGCACAGTGAGCTAGTAGCTAACAGCTAGCGGTCGTTTTATTGTAAATGGTCAGTAACTTTCTTGAGTTGTTGTTGCTAGTTTGTTTCGCAATAATTTGTGCAATACAAGCAAATTGTACAAACTTTGTTTCAGATTTCTTGAGTGATCAGGGTTCTTTAATAAGAGCCCCTTCTTCTTGTAATGACGCCTCAAGTTTCACGTCGGTGCTTGCAGAGTCAACACCAGCACGGCCTCCAACACCACCAACCTCCAGCACCAGCATGACACTGGAGCCTGTGGTCACAGGTATGAAATATGGCTAACACTCACAGCTACAAATCATATTTTTAGGTTAAGCTTACCTAATGCTTGACTCATGACCATTTGAATGCCTGTAATAATATAGGATATATCATGAATTCCACCATAAATACATTATTTCTAGCTACTGCAACTTTGTGATTAGTTCAAACTGTAGATCATTTAAGGGATGTTAATTGACAGTTCTTTCATAAATGGATTGATATGTGATCAAGTTAGCTGTATTGTAGTCACAACAATTGTTTGTCACAGTAACAACCACTAGTTAATGTAAAAAATAAAATAAAAAAAAACCCAGTTAACCACCTCCCATTTCAACTTTTTCTTAATTTTTGTTCAGGCAAGAGGAAACGGAGCCTGCACCAACATGAGCATCTTTCTGTCCTAAGAGAGATGCTTGCAGCTGACATTCAACAGCAGGAGCTGAACCGGGCACAGAGGGAGCACAGTTTGCAGATGGCCATTGATGATGCCCGGCAAGCGAGGGAGCTTGAAGCAGGCTTGAGGACGGAGGAGAATGCCCAAACGGCTGCATTCAATCAAGCCTTCCTCAGCATCATGGGGAAGCTTGTGCAGGCAATGAGTGGCCGGCGAGAACAGGACTCTCTGCCCCTGGACTAGACCCCCCGCCTTACATGCCTTAATGCAAATATTTTTGTTTTGCACTATGTACATTTGCATATTCTACATTTGTTGTATAAACATTTTAACATTGAAATCTTTGTATTTATGTGTCTTATGTATATTTTGTTCAATAAAAAAAAAATTCACTGGTCAAACATGTGTACTTAATGATTTCATATTTCATGTGCATGTAATGTACCAAATGATAAAAACCTGTTTGATAAAAATGCAAAAAAACAAAAAACAAACGTTTATTCATGATCAAGACACTTGACAGGACAGACTACATGAATATTTAGCTATTCAAGTAACGCATCAGACCCTCACGTACATCCCTGCCCTCCTCCTCTACAGCCTGTGCCAGTGCCACCACAGGCTCTGCTGCTGAAGGTGAATCCCATTCATTCTCATAGGCCTCTCCATGACTCTCACAAAGGTTATGTAGAGCACAGCATGTCAGCACCATAGATTTCACCAGTTTGACATCACAGTCATTTCTTTTCATAAGGCAACTCCATCTTCCTTTTAATCTATCAAAAGCATTTTTAACCACTACACGTGCTCTGCAGATTTTCATGTTGTAGACCTGCTGTTCTGCTGTCAGCCGTCCAGTGTCAGGGAATGATTTTAAGAGCCAGTTCTGCAAGGGATAGTCAGAGTCTCCTAGGATGTAGTAGCCAACATTCACCCCACCAATGTTCCTGGTGTAAGCTGGTATGTGGTTTCCACTGCTTGCAAACTCCCACAGTGTGGACGGTCTCAAAACACGAGCATCATGCAGGCTTCCAGGCAGTCCTGTGAAAACATTCCAGAAAAGTCCCTTTCCATCGACAACACCTTGAAGAATGGAGTGCCAGCCTTTACTGTTGAAAGAGTCACAGTGATAGTTCTGTGGTGCTATGATGGGTATGTGTGATCCATCAATAGCACCAATACACTGTGGGAGCCCCCACCTGTTCTCAATGTAGGCAGCCATTTCTTTAAACTTCTCCTGATCTGGAAAACTAATTTGTTCCGGTACCAACAACGTCTCTGCTGCAGCGCAGAACTCCTGAACACACCGGCACACAGTTGTTATGCTTACTCCGAAAAGATGCCCAACACTTCTGTACTCAGAGCCGGTCGCAAGCTTCCACAATGCGATGGCCACTCTCTTCTTTAAAGGTACACACACGCGGAAGTTTGTGTCCTGTCTCTCCATCGCTGGACGCAGTTTGTTGCACAGGTAGGTTAATGTTTCTTCGGACATTCTAAAGTTCTCCACCCACTGAGCGTTTGAGAAACCGGGAACAATCACATCCCACCATTCAGAAGCTCGGCTGAAGGCCCAGACAGACGGACTGTGGCGGCGACTTTGCAAAAACTGAAAGACCTGAAACACACAGAATACGCATTTCAATACGTAATATTGGCAGCTAAGTTCATTCTATGCTTTGCGACAGTGGAACGTATAGCGATTGAGACCCTAAACACATTGCTTTAAGCTAGGTGGCAGGTTAGCTTACCCTCGTGCGTCGTCTTTGAGCTAACACAGTGATGTCCTCGTCTGCGCTTTGGTGTATGATTTCCCAAACTCTTCTGTTTTTTTTAGCTGTATTTTGTCTTGCTGCCGTCAGCCTCTTTTCAAACAAAGTTTGTCGTCTAGCTGTGAAAAACAGCCACATGCCGAGGGTCAATAACACCATTCCTTCGATATCCTCCATTGCACCTTTGTTGTGTGTTTGTGTCGCGATTAAGATGATGTCACGGCAGTAGAGGCGGCGCAACTATGACGATTATCCTATAATCCCACCCACGTTGAAGCGGCACTAAACTGCAGTAGAAAATAGTGATGGGCATTCCGGCTCTTTTCAGTGAGCCGGCTCTTCGGGTCAGCTCACCAAAAAGAGCCGGCTCTTTTGGCTCCCAAACGGTTCTTTAAAAATTGTTTTTGTATTTTTTCAAGTCAAACAGTTTGCGATAGTTTGACTATGATTGGTGTTAAAACAATTTTAATTAAATTATTAAATGAAATCATAATCTACCTTAACCACAATGTATTTAAAAATGCATTGGTTTGCATTTGCATTTAAATTAAAACTTTTTATGTATATAAACAAAGTACATATAAATCTAACCATTCAAAACGAATACAACCTGAACAACATAATAAATTGGCTTCGCCCTCCCTCACGCATCTTTGGTTCATTGGTCGAGACTGCGTGTCTGATTGACAGGAACAACAGGTGAGGCTGTTAGTCTGAGCAGACAGTCAGAACGAATATGTGTGCGCTTGAGCATTTAGGCCTATATTATTTTATTTATTTTTTCGTTCTTTGAATTTGTTAATTCTATTCATTTAAATCTTTTGATTATTCATATCTTAATTTTTTTTACAAATATTTTTATAAATAGATTCGGCTCTTCTGATATACCAGCCAGCTCCAAACGTTCCCCTACAAGAGCCGGCTCGTTCGCGAACCACCCATCACTAGTGGAAAAGCAAGCTCAGAAAAGTAAAGTGAGCAGAGCTGAGTCAAACCGTAACGTGCAGTGGAAAAGTGCCTTTTAGTTATAGCAGAGGCTAGGATGAGTTGGGTTAGTGTTGTCACCATGTCGAGAAGACGCTGTTTTCTTCACTGCAAATGCAAAATCTCTTTGTTTGGACTTCCAAAGGCAGATGAATTGAAGTATCAGTGGTTAATTACTTTTTTTTTTTTTTTTACTACTATTCCTCAGCAGTACAACAACCAATGCTGGATTTTCAAGTCGGTTACTCCTGAAAGATGGTGCAGTTCCCATTTTGATGATACAGTCTGGCGCTTATCACAACCTGCAAGTATACTGGATTATTTGTGGATTTATCTGCTACCAAGAGTTCAAATGTGGAGTTTGTGTTGTAGGTACGGTGTACACCCAGTGCACAGCTGTAGGCCTCTGCTAGCTAATGTTATTGTGTTGAAATAGTTTTGCTAATCAGCTGCGGGCCCACTTTTATCTACAGTTGTGTAGAATTATGCAGATTGTTTGTCATTCTTACGATCATGAATAGTGATCAAGTGTGGAGATGGATTTATTTTTATAAACGGTCATTTTACGTCTGCAATCCGCGGTAATGCTCAGCTAACTTTTTATGTAATGTTATTGATTTGGTAAGGGTTTACTATTCAGCTGTGGGCCAGCTTTTACCTAAAACTGTGTAACAAAATGGTCGATCTCAAGAGTCTTACATAATTATATAGTGAAAATCTGTAATGTTATGGCTGCTATCGGTAGTCCATGGCTAACTTGCTCACTCTAATACACCCGGTAATGTCCAACCGGGAGTAAGCATCTGTTCTCCGTTCACAGCTCAGCCGAAAAAAGTTCGGCTACACCCATTCCAGCAAAAGATGACTAACTTAGGAGCCGTTTACATGACAATGTTTTCAACTAAAAACGGAAAACTTTTTATGCGTTTTGGCTGTTTGTTTACACAACAACGGCATTTTGGGGCTTGAAAACGCAAACTTTTGAAAACGGGTTTCAAAGTGCACGTTTTTGAAAACGATGCCGTTATGGTCTCTGTGTAAACATACAAAAACGCGAATTTGTGAAAACGTTGACGTCATGGGCACGCGTATTACGTGTTCAGTCTATAGACATGCACGCTTCAACAGGAAGCAAGTACTTCAAAACAACGCGCAAGACATTCAAAACTGCAATGGCGGACTACAGGACTGTGTTTGACGCTTCTCCAGCAAAGTGCAGATTTACCTGCATCACTACTACGACCAGCGATCGCCATCTTCATTGTTTGTATTCACCGCTCTGTGGAAGAATGCTTATGTGCGCAGGCACGTAGTGTTTCTTTACAAAGTGACATCGCCAACTACTGGCCTGGCATGCATAATACAGCGTTTTTAGTCGTTTTCGCGGATCCATGTGAACAGGGATTTTGACAACGTTGTCGTCAGTACTCGAAACTTTTAAAAAACGCAAAGGAAAAACTTTTCCATTTTTAGTACATCGTTGTCGTGTAAACATACCCTTAGATGCACTATGTGTCTTTACCTGAAGCTTTGTTAGGTTCACAATAATCAGTGTACTTGTAAGAAAGCTACTAAATTAAAACTTACCACTGTGAAATGTCCTGCTCAAATCGTGCTTGCGAAGGTGATTCAGGTCGATCAGCTTGTTCGTCCAAACTTTCATTATTGGACTCGGGCTCGAACTGGTACAGCAAAAACCAACGCCACTGTTTCCATAGTTACAGCAGTGTTTACAGCTGCTCACGAAGACTCGGGAGCTGAAACTCTTTATGGTAAGGGGCGTTACATTTCCAACACACGCTCTACGTGGTTGACCAATCGCAACAGACTAGGCCAGCTGACCAATCAGAGCAGACTAGGCTTTTCAGAAAGCGGAGCTTTAAAGAGACAGGAGGTAAATCAGAGCGGGGAAAATAAATGTACAGTATGAGAAGAATAATGTGTTTTTTGAACATTAAAGCATGTAAACATATTCTAGTAGACCCCCAAAATAAAATTATGGACCTGTAAATTAGCATAATATGGGCTCTTTAAAATGCATTTAAGAGCAAAAAAAAAAAAGACTTTTCCAGTGGACTTTGTTTAATAATAGGATCAAATGGGCAGATTCAATTCATATCAAGCTTTATTGGCAAGATAAAATTAAGTGTACTGTACATTGCCAGTGCATTATTAGACACTATATATATATTAGCCCAGTCTGTTGTGATTGGTCAACCGCTTAGAGCATGTGTCAGAAATGTAACGCCCCTTACCATAACCGAGTTTCAGCTCCCAAGGCTTCCTAAGCAACGCATTCCTGAGGTGGGAATTATGCAAATGTGTTACATAGTGACATAGCTATGTCACAAAAGTAATGACTGGACTGCAAACCAGGCGTTTCAGACAGTTCAGGAGCAGTATTTTCTGTGAGAGAGAGTAACTCCCTTTGGCGTGGACTTTGTGCTTTGTAACTTTGCAGACCTTTTACATGCACAGACAGCTATATTACACACTAAAGGAAAGGTAAAACACCAAAAAGCATAACAGGGCCTTTTTAAATCCGCTCCCGTGTTTATAATGCCCGGGACACACGTTGCGTGTGACGAAACATGCACTGCTCCACACAATTAGTTTCTGTGCATGTTTCTTAAAATGTATATATGCCAATTAGCCACAGAAGTGGGGAAAAACATTAGTGAAGTTTCAACCATTGTACTAAGGTACCTGGGTTTGTTTCAGACAGGCAGCAGGGGCCATGAACCCGCCCTCACGCTATTCCCAACCGAGACACTTTTCTCCCATCTCGCGAAGGCTCAGGAAGGGGGAAAAACGGATACTGCATTAATTGCGTTAATTTTTTTAACGCGTTAAACAAAAACTATTATAAATTTCCCAGCACTAATATATATATATATATATATATGTCTATATTTGACACATACCTCATTGCTGCTGGGAGTGCCTTGTTCTCCTCTTGGAAGTGACTCCTGAACAAAGGCTTCTGTCTTGTAACATACATTTGGTGGTTAGTAATAATAATACATTTTATTTATAGGCACCTTTCAAGACACTCAAGGACACCTTACAACATAGAGGTAAATCAATAAAATACAAAGCAAACATACAAACATAAAAAACACAAACATACAATTATATATATCTAAAAAAAAATCAATCAATCAAATCAATAAAAGCTATTCTAAACAAATACGTTTTAATCTGAGTTTTAAACTGGGAAATAGAATCCAACTGGCGAATATGCAGTGGTAAAGAATTCCATAATTTCGGCGCAGAACAACTAAAAGCCCTAGCACCGAAATAATTAAACATTTGGAACAGTCAGTAAGTCTGCAGAAGATGATCTTAAAGAACGTGAAGGAATGTATAGTTGAAGAAGGTCTGATAGATAAAGAGGAGCCAAATTATGACGAACTTTGTAGGTGAGCAACAAAATTTTGTAATGGACACGATAACGAACAGGAAGCCAGTGTAGTTGAAAAAGAATAGGTATAATATGGTCAGAAGTATGTGTACGGATAACAATCCTTGCAGCTGTGTTCTGAATTAACTGCAGTCGGTGAAGTTGTTTTTCAGGAACACCAAATAAAAGAGAATTACAGTAATCAATCTGTGATGGTACTAGAGCATGAATAAGGACTTCAGTACTGTGTTGAGAAAGTGAAGAACGGAGTCTAGCAGTGGGGTCTGGAGGGAAATAGGGAGATACCTTTCAGAGAAAATTCCGGAGAGTCCTCCATTTCCTTATTATGGGAAGGTCACACTTGAATTCAGAAAAAAAAGAACATTTTTAAATATCAACTGCAACAACAGCATGAAGTCCAATTTAATTTCTTGAAGTGGTAATAAAGTACTTACAGAGGTAAGATCAAAAGGTGCACCCAAGACAGTGTGCAGAGCATACTGAAAAACAACAATAAAAACAATTTCAAGAACAGTTCAAATTGCATTAAAAGTACTATGCGAATATGTGTTTACAGTATTGTATATGCCAGGTTAAACACGATCCATGCTCTACCAGTTGAGCTACAGAGCTCCTGCATTTCAACTGGTAGAGATAAAGGATGATGGTTGACAATGTTTTGGGTTCTCAGGATATGCATACATTTATAAGTTAATAGACTGAATGCACTGTAAGTTGTTTTCAATAACAGCATCTGCCAACTGAATAAACGTAAATGCATGTGTCCTTAATCTTTCTTCCAACAGATACTGATAAAGCACACCAATTACAGGTTTTATATCTCGTCATATCAGACGACGGTCTCTAGGGGGCGCAGTTCGAAACATCCCGTCATTGTTTATTCTAAAATGACGGAAAACAGCGCGTCGCCGGAGGACCCCTGGCTCAAAGTAAGAAAAACTAATCAAATAAAGACACTTGATTTTTCACTACTTTCCTCTAAATCGCCATTGCAAAGTGATTTTCTGTTCATCTGCGTAGGGATTATAATGGTTGCTTTCACTCTCTAGTTCAGATGGCTAGCTGTAAAGCTCAGCATATCAAAGGAATAATTATCCTGCCGCCCACATGATTTAAACTTTAAAATGCCGTTTATTTAGCAGTGATATAGACAACAAATCACGGCAAAACACAGCTTAAACTGTTATGAGGTTTAACTGACTTTTGTAGCTGTTGAGTGGAAACTATGACAGATGTGTGCTGTGTTAGCATGTTGGCTAGATTGATTCTCTCTGGATGTCTCAAAACTTAGTGAGCTGCCTACCTAGACAGCCTTTTTGGGCTTTCTCAAAGGTTAAATCCAGTGCTTATGATGCTCCAAAATGCTGTCTAGATAGGCAGTGCTACTTGTTTTGAGACTCATTCCCTGTATTTGACCATTCAATACATTTGTTCTCTTGTTCCAGTGCAATTTGAGTTGCAGCTATATTCATTCAACAATAAAATATGCCCTGATTTCCACTGGCTGTAATGACAGCTTGACAATATGACTGTGATTGCTCAATCAGAGGGGTTGGAGAAATATTATGCATTTATTTTAAATATCACCTCTTGGTGGGTTATTTGGGACACATCACTGTAGGGTGTTAGCGGTGTCCTATATAAAGGTATGACAAGACAGGTCAGGCTCTTTTTGCATGTGTGATTATCAGTTGGAAGTGAAGTCTGGCTGGCTTTGAGATAGATGGGAACTTCTCAGCTGTATTTGACTGTTCTTTTGTTTGACTTGCTGCATTGCTAATCACCATGTCTCAGCAGACAGACAGCACTTTCAGCGACAGCGGCTTTGACCACAGTGAGTAGCTGAGCTATAAATTATTTCAGAAAGTCTCACTATGGTGTCATAGAATTACAGTTTAAATATACAATGGAAAAAGTATAAAGACATAAAAAATCTTGAGATGTTATTCTAAAACATATGCAGTAATTAGTCTTAGTGTTTTTGCATTGATTTTTATGTTAAAATTCTTAAGACTTTTTCCACATGTATCCATTCTATTAGGCTTCTTTGCAGAGAGTGCTCGCAAAGGAAGTCTAGTGTCAAGAGCCAACAGCATCGGATCCACAAGTGCCTCATCAGTTCCAAATACAGGTGATAATGCCTCTGATCTACAGATATCTCATTTCAAATTACATGTTTCCCGCAGTATCCTTTATTCAAAAGTTAATTGTTTACCAGTATTAAAAATAACAAGATGCATTAACTTGCTGCCAGTAGTAGCTAAGGGACTGTTTTTCTTTACTTTCGGTTCAGATGATGAAGACAGTGACAACAGACATGAAACCCCCTATAAGGAGTCTTATAAAGACAGGAGGAGACGGGCACACACGCAAGCAGAGCAGAAACGAAGGGATGCCATCAAGGTAAAAATGACAGGCAACAAAATCTTTTGTGGTTTCATTGGAGCCTTAAGCCTAGTTTACATTACACGACTCAAGCTCGTCTCCTTTGTTTTGAGTTGGCGACTGGTCTGCAACGAGAAGTCTCGGATCTCACGATGAATGGTCATGTTTTATTTTCAGAGCCATTCTTTCATGTTTGTTGACATGTTATCAAGAATAAACTGTGCGAATTTGTGAATGAATTTTGTTGTCTTAATTTTAAGATGCATTTTGGGCGATCTTTAAAAAAAAATTAAAAAATGGGATGACACTAAAGGCAGCTGTACAATCAGAAAATGTGAAAAGCGAATGCATGAACGTACTGCACTAAAATGACTCAGAATTCTGCTCTAAACATCATGTATGTTTACTTTTTTGCACTTTATTATCATTCAGTAAAACGCAGACAGAAAGATTGATGTATGTCCTCATGAAATCAGAGACTCCTCGAAATCCGAACACAAGTAGTGAAAAGAGACAACCAGGTGTAACGGTGATGTCTCCCTCACCCAAAACACATCTTAATACCAGTGTACACATGGCCTCGGTCAGGGACGAATGGTCGTGTAGTTAATACTACAATCCTGTAATGTGTGCACCAGCACGATGAAAAACAAGACTGTGAGTCACAGGGAGCCAACTGCAAGTCGTGTAGTGTATGCTTGGCTTTGCAGATCTGGTTTGTCAGATAGTGTTGAACAGATGTGCATGCTTGAATCTCTGTCCCCACAGAAAGGTTATGATGATCTGCAGTCTATAGTGCCCACGTGCCAGCAGCAGTCTGAGTTTGCCATGGCCACACAGAAGATGAGCAAATCTACAGTCCTGCAGAAAAGTTAGAACCACAAAACATGAATATCTAGTTCTTGTTTTGAAAATTTCAAAATGTATTTTTGCCTGGAATGGAATAGCTCAGCAACTTTTGCGTGTGTGTGTTTGCAGCAATCGACTACATTCAGTTTCTCCACAAAGAAAAGAAAAAGCAGGAAGAGGAAGTTTCCACACTTAGGAAGGAGGTGATGGCATTGAAAATTATGAAAACGTAAGTGGTTGGTTAAACAATATTCAGATGTGGCCCTCAGACGTCATTAACTGCTTAAGTAGGCAAATAACATTTTAAGAGGGTCAGACAAAGTGTATAACTCTAGTATATGCAATGATTTTGCTCTGTCAATCATATGATACAGTGTATATTACAATAACGTTATTGTATTATATTATGATATAATGTATATTTTCTATATGCTTGGTCAATTGTAGATTTAAGAAGTTAGTTTTTACTCACTTAAATTCTGTTAATTGTATATTTTATACAACTACAGAATTCTGTATTATGTATTACAATGCCATTTTTCAGCCTAAGCTTTTGTCCTGATTCCTCTGCAGTGCTGTGTTTGGTTTGGACAGAAGTGGCTAGTTATACACCGATCAGCCACAACATTAAAACCACCTGCCTGTTATTGTGTAGGTCCCCCTTGAGCCGCCAAAACAGAGCCAGCCCACATTCAGAATAGCATTGTGAGATTATATTCTTCTCCCCACAATTGTACATAGCGGTTATCTGAGTTACCGTAGACTTTGTCAGCTCGAACCAGTCTGGCCATTCTTTGTTGACCTCTCTCATCAACAAGGCATTTCTGTCCACAGAACTGCTGCTCGCTGGATGTTTTTTGTTTTTGGCACCATTTGGAGTAAATTCTAGAGACTGTTGTGTGTGAAAATCCCAGTAGATCAGCAGTTACAGAAATACTCAAACCAGCCCATCTGGCACCCCATGTGACTCTACCCTCCCTAGCAACTGGGCCAATTTGGTTGCTTAGGAGACCTGGCTGGAGTCTTTCAGCACATCCTGGATTCAAACTCTTGACTCCTGGGGTGGTAGTCAGCATCAATACTCACTGAGCTACCCAGGCCAAATATTCTCGACTTATATCTTGAGTTGGAAATGAAGAAGAAATTTCGCAAGAAATTTTTGTGAATCCGGACCCTGGAAAGCTAATCTGATCTGTTAATTTAGACTGTAGCTGAAGAAGGTCACTTAGATTGGACAAGACAAGGACAACCATGCAGCTCCGAGCACCATTATCACACACACACCTATGTTTCTAACACATCATACGGTATGTGATGTTTTTCAGGAACTATGAGCACATTGTGAAGGCCCATCAGAATAATCCTCAGCAGGGCAGCGAGCAGGTGTCAGATCAGGTGAAGTTCAGCGTGTTTCAGAGCATCATGGACTCTTTGTTCCAGTCCTTCAGTGCCTCCGTCTCCGTCAGCAGCTTTCAGGAGCTCTCTGCTTGTGTCTTCAGCTGGATCGAGGAGCACTGCAAGCCCCAGGTACTTCCCAAAGTGCACATGCTCAAACATTTAAGGCCTATTCATACTGTCTGAATTCACATCAAGATGCAAAACAATACACCAATGATGAATTCAGGGATCCCACATTTGAATGATGAAAATTCTGCATCAGTCTTTGTGTGAATAGTTCATAGTGTATTCAAGATATTGTTTGCGAACATGTTTGTTTTGTCACATCAGACTTGTGCCATGTATCACAAAGAAAGCTGAACACACTTAGGAATTGGTTTTAGTTAGACAAAACCAACCAAATCTTATCAGGCTTATGGTTAAGTGGTATTAAGACGCTGTTTATCAACTTTCTATACCAGCTCTGAGTTTGATCCTATAATTAACCGTGTTTTGAACACCTGTCTCTGCAAATGTTTGCTTAGTCTCGTGTAGCCATACCAGTGACTACGGCAAAGGTCTGGGGTCTAAAGCCACTTCAATTGGCCAAAGACCAACAGGAAAAGCTATCTAACTGACATGTAAATCGACCAATCACAGTAGATTTTGTCAGTACAGGGTGTTTAGGAGCAGGATTATCGCAGATATATCATACCATAATAAAAGACCAACATGGGGAAATAAATAATTTATATAATGGCACGTGAGTCACTGCGAGTGACTGCACAGAAAACACATGGAAGAATTGCAGAAAATGTGTAGAGATTAGGGTTGCGCGATTTACTGGTACTAACGAAGTATCACAATACCAAGAAAATTAAAATGGTTTGATATCATCTTGTTGCTAATTTTGGTACCATATTACAGTATGCTGCCATTAGCAAAATTATCTGAGATGTGACCAATTTTAGATTAAATCAATGACAATTTGAAAATTAAAAAATAAAAACTCTGGATATGGCAAAGTGTGATCATTAAACAGCAGGAGAATGTAATTTAATTAAATAATATACTCTCACATGCACTGCATGCTACAGAATGAACAAGATGTGCTGCTCTGCTCTGTCGTATCAGTCACATACAGACACGCATGTGCACACACTCACACAAACGCAGCACACACTGCTGGTGCTTAATTTTTATGCAGTGTGTTTAGAGTATAAACGGTTGTTAACACTTAAATGAACTCCTCCAGTGCTGCTCAGAGATTTCAGCTCGAGAGTTGCGATGGGTATCCCAGCATTAATGGGAAACTTGATATAACAAACCCGTCAAAAACAGGAAGAACTCAAAGGTCTATCAAAATAAAAGTCCTGCTAACATGAAAGCGCTATTCAAATGAATGCGTGAAATTGAAGACAGAAAAATATAACTACTGTATACAAATGTAACATTCAAAAAGTAGCAATAATACTCATAATAACAGTTATGTAGTATTGATATTATTGCTGTGTAATATCATGTACAGATGTATGTGTAGGTTATCAGACTCTGCAAACAGTATAATTTCAACAATGACGAACCCGGCACTAAATTCAGTAAGGTTCTTCTCCAGTATGTGGAGCCTATATGTAAATAGGTGATATTGTGGACTGTCTGTTTTTTTTTCTTTTTTCTTTTCTTGTATTTGTCTGTTTTATTGTTTGTGTTTTGGACCGTGTGTGTCCTTAATAAAGCTTTAATAATAATAATAATAATAATAATATTATCATCTGTAAGCAATATCACAAATGCAAGCAACCTTGTGGCACAAGTAATCAGATTTTTTTTTTTCATTAATACTGTGAAGCTCTGTTGTGCAGCATTTTATTTTTTGTTAAAATTTGTTTTAATTATATTTTTATTTGATTAAAACTGTATGTATCAATTTGATTAAACACCATTTGCTCATATCATTTAATTAAAACATTTAACATGGAATCCAGAAAAATTTAAACAGAAAATGCATAATTTGTATCTGTAAGACTTTATGCAGTTCTTTTAATCGTCATTTTCTGTGTAATTTCATAAAAAAATCAGAGGCTTTTTATTTGTTGATTATAGTATTGATTTAGTATCGATACCGAGGTACCAGGACTGGAATTGTACCGAAGCCAAAGTTTTGGTCTCGGAGCAACCCTAGTAGAGAGTCTGTGTACAGCACAGAAAACCTCATTATAGAGAATTTCAAAACAAAGCAAAAATGCAGCTCTGCTTGTGGATTCCTCCTTTACTTTTTGCTCCGTGCCACAAATGAAAGATATCTTTAAAAGATTTGATATCACTAACCTGGCAAACTTGGGCAAATTCTGTGATTTTTCATCCTCAAAAGCTCTCATTCTTTTAACGCTGAACCTTGTGAACACGATTCGACTTCCAGGCAGACTGAAAAAAGGTCCTGTGTCCGTCTACACACAGAAGTTCCATTGAACCAGCCAATCAGATTTGCACTGACTTGATCGAGAAAGCCTTTCAGTTTTGTGTGCTATAAGCATCAGACAGTTAGTGGATGTTCCGTCTGAGGCTGAGATTAACGTTTGCTAAACTAGCTTTATTATCATGTAGCGTAGAAACATTGACTCAATGTATATCAGGGATGGTCAACTCTAAATGTGGCAAGGGCCACATTTTTTCTCCTTTCTACCAAGGGGCCGGATTACAAATACGCACTCCACAATGTTCACCCCTTTTACTCAATTTCCTCAATATTGTGGGTAATCTATGCATGACTAATGCAATGTAAATAGACATTTTTATATAGTTAACAAAATCTTTAAAAGATAAAGATTTTATAAACTATCATTTTTATTTAATAATATTTATAAAAACTTACATAATTATTGTATAACTTGCAAATTTACTAAAACATGCAGTTCAAATGTACAAATTCATGTTCAGTTGAAAAGCAATATACTTCATAAACTTTCATTTTCGAGAAAATTAATCTCATTTGCATTGTCAGTACATTTGCAACAAACACATAAATGAACAGACATGGATCGTATTTTTAACGTTTTCATCCCCACCTCATAAAACAGCTTGGGTATTAATTAAAGTCTAAATATTATCGGCAAAATCCAAATATCTTCAAAAACAATACTGAATACAAGAACATAACATTTCAGTGCATTAATACAAAACATTTCAGCACCACACCAGACCCGGCCGCAACCCACATGCACATGGATCGGACTTGTTAGTCTAGCACATACCATAGATGCTCAATCGAATTGAGATCTGGGAATTTGGAGGTCAAGTCAACACCTTGAACTCTTCATCATGTTCCTCAAACCATTCCCGAACAATGTGTGCAGTGTGGCAGGGCGCATTATCCTGCTGAAAGAGGCCACTGCCATCAGGGAATACCGTTGCCATGAAGGGGTGTACATGGTCTACAGCAATCTTTAGGTAGGTGGTACATGTCAAAGTAACATCCACATGAATGCCAGGACCCAAAGTTTCCCAGCAGAACATTGCCCAGAGCATCACACTGCCTCCGCCGGCCTGCCTTCTTCCTATAGTGCATCCTGCTGTCATCTCTTCCCCAGGTAAACGACACACACACACTCGGCTGTCCACATGATCTATAAGAAAACGTTTTTTTATAAACGACCAGGCCACCTTCTTCCATTGCTCCATGGTCCAGTTCTGACACTAACGTGCCCATTGTAGGCGCTTTCAGCGGTGGACAGGGGTCAGCATGGGCACTCTGACCGGTTTGCAGCTACGCAGCTCCATACACAGCAAGCTGCGATGCATTGTGTGTCGTGACACCTTTCTATCATGGCCAGCATTAAGTTTTTCAGCAATTTGTGCTATAGTAGCTCTTCTGTGGGATCGGACCAGATGGGGCTAGCCTTCACTCACCATGCGCATCAATGAGCCTTGGGTGCCCATACCCTGTCGCCGGTTCACCGGTTGTCCTTCCTTGGACCACTTTTGGTAGGTACTAATTAACCACTACATACCGGGAACACCCCACAAGATCTGCCATTTTGGAGATGCTCTGACCCAGTCGTTTAGCCATCACAATTTGGCCCTTGTCAAAGTCGTAGATCCTTACGCTTGCCCATTTTTCCTGTTTCCAACACAAGAAATTCAAGGACTGACTGTTCACTTGCTGCCTAATATATCCCACCTCTTGACAGGTGTCATTGTGATGAGATAATAAATGTTTTTCACCTTACTTGTCAGTGGTTTTAATGTTGTTGCTGATCAGTGTACATTAGCGTGTACTAACTGCACTTTGCTCAATTTACCTTATAAATGATGAACAAGTGTAAGATGTTGCATGCTAGAATCCGACTGTGATCCGCAAGTCTGCTTAGAACAATAATCATAGCCTGAATGCAGTCTTTACATAATTCCTTTTTTAATCAAACCTCAGTCTTGTCCGAGGGGCCGCCAGTTGCCCATCCCTGATGTATATTATTTAATAAAAGTGAATGTTTATCATTGACTCTGTAAATCTCCCGGGGTGCCGACATGTTTGCGTGATGTCACACCTTGAGTTGTAGATTTCCGCATGAGTTTCCAAGTTGTAAGTCCAACTTAAAGTGTCATTCCATTACACATTTCCCAGTAGGAAGTGGGAATATCCAAGTTAAATGGAAAGCAGCATAAAAATAATCACAGCAACAAACTCAGAGTGCAGCGTGATTTTTTTTTTTTTTTTTGTCACACACCAGGCGAGTTTTTCCTTTCAAACAGCTAGATGGAGCGCAGCTGAATGTAACAGAATGAAGGGTCTTTAAAACTATTTTCACATTAACATGGCGTTTTAAAAACGTGATGGTTATGGCATCTCCGTTCAAGCCGACCACAGTTTGCAAATACACGGTTCAGATAGCCGTGATGAAAACAGTGGTGCGTGCTTACTAAGAAAATTATGGTAACCTGAAGGAAGAGCAGAGAAAAGTTCTTTCTGAACAGATGCATGCATATCGTATATCACTCTGTCCCTAGAGCAGCTTTGGGACTCTTTGATCACTCTCTGGTTCATCTTCTACCAACCTACAGGCAGAAATTAAAATCAACCAAGCCAGTAGTAAGGACTGTAAAGAGATGGACCAATGAAGCACAGCATGAACTACAAGCCTGCTTTGATTGCACTGATTGGAGTGTTTTTGAGGCTGCAACCAAAGACCTGGACGAGCTCACAGATACTGTTACATCTTATATCAGTTTCTGTGAGGATATGTGCATTCCTACTAGGACTTATTTAAAGTTCAACAATGACAAACCGTGGTTTACAGCAGAGCTCAGGCAGCTTCTTCAGGCCAAAGAGGATGCTTACAGGAGTGGGGATAAAGTCTTGTACAATCAGGACAGGAACACACTGAACAGGGAAATCAGAGTGGCTAAAAGAAGATACTCTGAGAAGCTGAAAAACAAGTTTTCAGCTAACGACCCTGCATCAGTGTGGAATGGCATGAAACAACTCACAAATTACAGTACTCCTACCCCTCAACCCTGTAGGGAACCAACAACTGGCTGACAACCTGAATGTGTTCTACTGCAGATTTGAAAGGCCCAATCTCACACCAGTGGCGATTTTAGGGGGTGGCCTGTGGTGGCCTGGGCCACCCCTGAAATCTCACTGGCCACCCTGTGGCCACCCCAGGACTGACTGGTAGTTCATCAGCACAAGAACGAAGAACCAATAGAAACACCTGTCAATCAAAGATGACATCTCAGGTCATTTGTTGATTTAGAGCCACACTGACCCAGGGTCAGTTTTATATTTCTGACCATTATAGTAGTGGTGGGACTGAAGCTGTGTGAGCTTGGTCTGTGTGAGCACACTCACTTGATTCAGTAGAATCAAGTGAGTGTGAAACCAGACCAAAGCTGCGGGGGGCACCGGGAACAATCGCACTCAGAATCGGAGACCCACATTGGCCCAGCAGAGGTTGTACTCCCTTCGCCAGCTGAGGAAATTCAACCTGCTTCAGGCGCTGCTGATACAGTTCTACTCAGCAGTCATTGAGTCAGCTACGAAATCAGACATCGGAAGTCTACAAAGGACAGTTCGGACTGCTGAGAGGATTATTGGTTGCCCCCTGCCCCCCTTCAAGAACTATACACTTCCAGAGTGTGGAAAAAGGCTGGAAAAATCACCCTGCCCACTACCTTTTTGAACTGTTGCCTTCTGGCCGACGCTTCAGAGCTCTGAGCACCAGAACCGTCAGGCACAGGAACAGTTTTTTCCCTCAGGCTATCCATCTCATGAACAGTTAAATTGCCCCATTGAGCAATAACTATGTGCAATACACAGTTTAGTCTTTCTTATATTTATCCAACACATCCAACCTTTTCTGCCATTTGATTCCTCTGAGAGAGAAAAAAAAAAAACATTTGCACTGTACATAACAGATTGTATTAGATTTGCACTATCCATGTGTATGTGTGTGTCTGTACGTATGTGTATAATTATTTTTAATTTTTTATTATCTATGTCTTGCTGCTGTTTTAGTATTATTTTTGTATTGTACACTGGAAGCTCCTGTCACCAAGACAAATTCCTTGTATGTGTAAGCATACTTGGCAGTAAAGCTGATTCTGATATAAATAAATAGTCTTAATTTTTTAAAAGGTGGGAGAGAAAACTTCCAGTATCTTTTGTTGTTGACATCAATAACAGATTATGTCACTTGAAAACCATGAACACAACTATGCAAGATAAAAGAAAATCTGACCCAGGGTACATTAAATACAGGTTACATTTTTTAATATGGTGGGTCAGAACTTGATGTCTAATGTAAAATCTGGGTCTCAAAGCAAAACTAGTTGAGAACCACTGGTCTAGATTTTCCATGAATAACTTTCTGTCTGTTTCTCACAAAAAGCTATCATATGGTTTCAGAAGACTTGAAATACAGATGAGTAAGGCCCCCATTCTTTGTTAATGAATAGAAAAAAGCAACCAGTAAAATTCTTTAATATTTCTCCTTTTGTGTTCCACAGAAGTCAGTCAGTCATATGGGTTGAAATGACATAAGGATGGGAAAATAATTACAGAATTTTCTTTTTTGGGTGAACTATTCCTTTAAACACACAAAGCACATGTCATAAATATTCATAACACTCTACTCAAACCAACTCGGATATGCACCTGCACCCGGAAACAATCACAACACAAGTGAGCTTCAGACAAAACTTTGTGTTCTTTTATCACTGCCACAGGTTTAGATAAACTCGCAGACTAACCTTGTTTTCTGTGTTGTTGACAGACGCTGCGAGAGTTTGTGGTGACTGTGCTGCAGCAGGTGAATGGGCAGATGTACTGAAGCTCTGGAGCCGTCTGTCTGCTTGCCTCTCAGATTTAGGGTGTGACACCCTTGTACCCAGCTATTATCCCATTCAAAGAACACAGGAACTGTCTCTCTTTCACACACACAAACACACTATACAGCAGGGCTTAAGCACACCAATGGACGGGTGCATTCAAGAACTTGCTTTAGATAAGTTACACAAGTATTGATGATATTGTGATAGGTATTGGGAGCTTCATGTAAAGTGTTTACAGTCAAGTGTGGAATGCAGTTTTGTCAGACCGGTTGTCATTTAGGTGAGGACTTTTAATGGTGAATTTTTTGTCATAACACTAGTAATTATAAGGATAATACTACATGTTAGCATATTTGCTGTTTTCTTACATACCTTCAGGTGGTTCAGAAATTAAATCTTTATCAAGGAGGTTTGGGTCATATCGTATACAGGGTGAGAAATCTATTCAGAGAAGGTTGAACACACCCCAGTTCTAAAAAGTGTGAGGTGTGAAATATGTCTGTCCCTCATGGTCATATTGGAAACCAGATAGCTGTCTTTTATGATTAAGCTTGGTGTGCTGCATTCATTTATCTTCTAGCCTCATGTTTAAATCATTTCCCATAGCACATTTTTACCTTTGCGTACAGGCTAGTGCTCGAAAGGGGAGACAGTGTGATGTATCACTGTCATGTATGTTATGTTTGTATCTTTTATTTGTTCAGATCAGTTGGTTTTTATGCCTGAAAATCAGCTGAAACAGCTGTCCTCTGTGCTTTAATATATTAAAGTTAAGCAACGCTGAGCCAAGTCTAAGGTTCCTAAGTTCCCTCTCCTTGGGATACTGTGACCAAAGATTGCAGTATCTACGCACAAAGTGTGAAAGACAAACCTCTTATTTTCTGCATGTGTAGCACAATTTTCAGTGTTCTATTCTAAATCTATGTTAACGGTTTGAGACTGTGATCAGTATGTTCTCACAATCACATCCATGCGTGGTAACAACTTCATGTGGTTTGACTACCCAAAAATATTTAATGTATGTTAATCAGACAAAGGCATATTGAGAATTAGAACTAAAGTCTCAGGAAAACTTTTTTCTGTATCAAGACTTTTAAATAACAGATGATTGTACAATCACAGTTTGACCTGTGCTGGAAAAAGGGACATCTTATATTTTAAGCCATAATGTGAGAAAGAGTATGTCACTCTGAGCTAAATAATACTTTGTGTTTTTGCATTTCTGACTTCAAGAAAATCTTAAATATTTTTGTATTTTTGAACTTTTCATTCATAAATAAATTATGTTCAAACTTATTTACAGTACATTTTTCTTTCTCATCATATATTTTATAAATATATTTTTTTTAACAATGCAGTTCTCTCAAAGTCACAGAATCCTCTACCTCACTTTCCAACTGCTCCAGATGTCTGGTGTCTGAGATGTTCTAGCTACTAGCATCCCAGCAACTGTATTCATGGCTTCTGAATTCAATCAATGAGTCCTTCATCAGATGTTAGGCATTGTCACTTTGTGGTCCTCATCCATTTCAACCCCAGCCTCATCCTGATTTCAAACACATACACACATTGAAAAGGCTCAGGTAGGAAACATCAACATTAAAAAAAACATGCTGACAGGTAATTCAGAGAGTATTACTTGCAAATGCAATGGCTCAGTGGTATTCTCTTGTCCGATAATACAAGATAGGAATGACTCGCCAGAAACTGCTTCTTGCTCTTTGGGTAGCCCTCCAATATAGCTCCAACCATATCAGAAACCTAGCAAGTAAAGTGAAAATGTAAATTTCTGATACTTTTGATATTACATTTAAAACTGTGTTTGGAGTATCCTTTCCTATAATAACATAAACAGTTTATACACTCATTAGGAACACCTATACACCTACTTATTCATGCGATTAATAAGTCAATCGTGTGGCAGCAGTGCATAAATTCATGCAGATATGGGTCAGGACCTTCAGTTAATGTTCACATCAACCATCAGAATGGGGAAAAAATTGAATCTCTGATTTTGACCGTGGCATGACTGTTGGTGTCAGACGGGCTGGTTTGAGTATTTCTGTAAATGCTGATGATCTGGGATTTTCACACACAACTAGAATTTATTCCGAATGGTGCAAAAAACATCCAGTGAGCAGCAGTTAAGCGGACGGAAACGCCTTGTTGATGAGAGAGGTCAATAGAGAATAGCCAGACTGGTTCAAGCTAAGAGAAAGTCTACGGTAACTCAGATAACTACTCTGTACAACTGTAGTAACAGAATAGCATCTCAGAATGCACAACACGTTGAACCTTGAGGCGGATGGGCTACAACTGCAGAAGGCCACATCGGGCTCTTTTTTAGGTCCATAGTGTTCCTAATAAAGTGCTAAGTGAGTGTATATTATTTTTACAAGAGACTTTCAAATAAAAGACACTCATCAAATAAGTACAACCGAATTTCCATAAACGTGATCTGAATATCATAGGTTATGTACTGCTATCGCAATTATGCTTTATATTTTATTGTTTTCAGTCAGTCAACCATTAGCAAAGATAACTGACAATGCAAATAATGTTATACCTAATACTGCAGTGTCCATTCATAATAAAATATGGTGCTGAGGACAAACAAATGGCCATCTTAGGCATGAATCGGAAATAAATGCACTTTCATCAAAGCATGCCTTACGGCTGTATTGATCAAAATAAAGTGGCACAGAGTGCATTTTGTTGCTGGGTTGAACAAAAGTTTTTATGGATCATTACCAATCTCTTCCTTTTTCTCCACTCTTTCACATACGTCTCTCTCTCTCCTTGAAAACCTGTGGGGCAATACATTTAGGTCAATCAAATGAGCATATCATACTGTTCAGTTTCACAACACAATAGTCTGCATAAGAATCAACACTGACTATGGATTAAACCATCCTTAACGGTGGATTCAAGATTCATTTAATTTACATTTGTCATATGGCTAAAATCTAAAGCTAAAAAGGCACCAGGTCCTAATTCAAGAATGCTATGAGCAGCAGTGATTTCAGACCTTCTCCCTCTCCTCAGGGGTCACATGGTTTGTGGCTGATTTGATTTCATTCAGGCGCTCTCTGTAACTAGATCACTCCTGCAACTCATGGATTGTGCCTTCATCTCTGCTGTGGTTAATGAGCTGTTTAGCTCCTTCAGCTCTGGACAGAAATATTGATTACATTTTTTTCTCTTTTTACAGCAGAAAACAAGTCTTTTTTCAACTGAGCAGGTGTGTATGTAAGAAGCCGATACATCTCATTAAGCTCAGCGTCACTCACATCGACAAACCGCGACTGAAGGGACGTCAGAGAAAACACGCTTGCTTCAGCAACATAACGAAGGGCAAACTCTCTTCATCCTGTTTAAATTGTGTCAGATAGTGTATGAGGAATTAGACCAACCTGATTTGCAATGTAGGACTTCTGCTTGCCATAGGCTTTCTCTTGTATCTTTCCTTCCTGGGCCAGTTGCTCCGTGGCTTTAACCACTGCCTGTGTAAGCGCAGAGAAACACACTGTTCCTTTGAAATAATGTGGTTTAACAGTGTTAACGGTCTTTAACGTCATACAAACGTCCACAGACACAGTAAACATCACTGTGGGTGCATATTTAACACACGGTTATTAAATGGACCGGTGTAATCAAAACAGAATTTGTCTTTAGAAATGTGTAATGTTGTATTTTACCATTTTACCCAAACCACACTGTTTTTGTAGGTTGGTAAAGACATCTTGAGCACTATAAGGTCTGTTTTTCTCATTCAGGTAAGCGAGGATCTGTGCTACACCTGTTTGTGAGGGGGGAAAGATGGAAATCATGTATACTGTAGCTGACTTTATTTAAAGGTGCAATATGTAACATTTTTCATGTAATATTCGCTTCATTAAAAAATGAGCCCTTCCCGGACTTCCTAGGTTGCCTATTAAAGCCTGTAGACTGATTTTCATGCGAAGGGAGCGGGTCGCTTTTGCCAGGAAAATCCAAAGGATGTGACGTTTATGCGCGTTCCCGAGAGTCTTGCCTCAGTGCTTTCGCTATTCAACAGCGACAACAAACTGCAACACTAGGTAATGTTATCTTAGAGATGAAATCCAGCACAACACCGACTCCTACATAAACTCAGAGTAAGCCAAAAAAAAAAAAACATTTATCTACTGAATCCCGTCTGGCTAACTGTGAACCTGATTGTGGTCGAGCGAAAACTACTGTGAACATCGGCGGGCATTTGATTCCTGTTTTGGGGATCAAAACCGACCCTGAACTGGCGTTCTTCTTATTGGACAGGTAAGCTTACATAACTGCAAAGCATGTGAAATATAGTGCCATAAGGATTGATCTGTGTAATTTTAGCTAACTTGATCTTGCCTGCTAACACTGATGAATTGCAAGCTACCTTGCTTCGTAACTTTCAAATAATTTCAACGATCTTCTCTTTATACTAAAAGTCAGGTTAATGTCAGTGTTAATCTGTAATTATTCAGCAAGGTAAACTACAATAACACATGAAATAAATGCTAGACAATGTTCAAGATAATGCAAAAAGACACATTCATTAGTGTAACGTAACTTGGTTATACAGAAAATATATACAATCTATTATTATAAAACAATAGTGCATCGATATATCAAAATGACAGTTGTAATGGAATCACATCAATACTGAATTGTGTCGACATATTTATAATGTACAGTCTATTTTATAAACAGTTACTGTCATCATCCACCAAACTGAGCTAACAGCTATTGATAAAGCTGGCTAGCTAGCTAATGCCGACATAGGCTATCGTATAAATGCAGTCAATGTATCATGCAATAAAAAGTGATTACTTCAAACTACAGTGTTGCATAGTCAGATCTATATCCACACTTTGTTTTAGCCCCATTCCAGCACTGGAGAGTCAAATATAATATACAGTCTCAAAGTTTGTAGTAAAACAATCATAACTGTGTAATTTTAATTATGCTACCTTATCTGTCATCATGATGCAAACTTTAATACAGTGAAAAAGACACTCTATTAGCATAACATAAATATATATAAATAACTAAAAAATTCCTTTTGAATGTTCATGTACTAAAATAAAATATTTGATGCCATGAGTGTACCTTCATTTACTATTACTATTATTTTCAATGGCCATGGAAAATGAAACAATGTGATAACAATTTTACCTAGTCGCAAAAAGTAGTCCGTTAATTTACCTGATGAACTTTCACCTTTTGCTGACACTTTATGCTTCGCAGAGCTAATGTGTGCTTCTAAATCACTTGTGTCTTTATTAGCAACTGACACATAAGTGCCAGCTTTACATGTCATACATTCTGCTTCCCACGGATCTCGACCTGGACGAAAGCATGGGAATGTTTTGTGCAAATCTTCTGTAATTTTGCACTTTCGTTTGGGCATTGTTTCCACTCAGCTGTCATTTGCTGCTACTGTCAAGCAACTGTTTGATGCCGAACACAACAGCGGAGAGATTGACAGGCAGGAATTTGGCCAATAGTTGCTGCAAGCCTCTTATAATCGACCAATTGGTGTGCGAGAAGGCAGGACTTATGAAGAGGGGTTAAAGCAATGCAAATATGCGCACACACAATGAAGTATTAGACCACACACAATGAAGTATTAGACCAGATGCACGCAATAATGCAACTAAAGCCAAATCCCGGACATTTTCGCAAATATAGAAATCCCGGCCGGAAAAAGAGGACGTATGGTCACCCTATGTTATACAGCTTATGAAAAGCCATCTAGAGTTTGGTAGTCATGAAAGAATAATGTCCGAGTTGTCTGTAAATGGCTTTGATTTACTTAGTTCCCCCTATAACAACAAATGTATTTCAAATATTTCAATCCATGCACAGCATTTCTCCTTGAGGAAAATTATTTTGGAATGCCCAAATACCTGACATTGATTGGAAAAAAGCTTGGTTAACTTCTTATAAATTCTGTATTTCCAACGAAGTTAAAGTGCACTTTAAAGTTTTACACAAAATATACCCTTGTAATGCAATATTATCTAAATATATGGACATTGATAAGAAATGTAAATTTTGTTGTGTAAAAGAAGGAAGACTTAATTAATTTATTTTATAATTGTAATATATCCTCAGAATTTTGGTTGAATGTTAGCGCCTACTTATTTGACCCTTGGAAAATTATTTATAGATTATATTTGAAAGATATAATTGGTACCTATTCAAATAAGAAAAAAATATTTGAGTACATAGTAAATGTTAATATTCTGCATGTTTTTTTTTTTTGTTGTTGTTTTTTGGATAATTTTAATTAAGGCGATTGATATTGTATATTTTTGAGTTTAAAGTTTGTCAGTGATAATGTGCATTATGATACTGGATTTGGAATGTATTGTTTGTAAATTTGTTAAAGGAAAATAAATGCATAAAAAAAGTGTTTCCCTTTTTATTTGTTGAATTTGCTGGTTATGAGAACTGCAATATGTATTATGTATTTTTAATTATGTTTTAAGTTAAAAATGACCAAAAATACACTTAAGTACGTAAAACAGCTCAAACATTTTGTCATTACAATTAAATATATACCGTACTTCTGAATTTCTACGTTTAAAATTCAATATGCAAAATACTCTTTACTAATGCTGTAACACTGCTAAAGATACAAAACACATCGTTTAATGTGCCTTTAGAAAAACAGGACAGTAGAATAAGATCTAGTTGCAGGCATTTTCTTTCATTTCTTTTGTAGATATTAAATATGGCATGAATAAATATTTTTATTACATTTTCTGGTTAATATTATACTGGTGAAACTTTGTACATAAATCACCTCTACTTTTTATAATATTTAGAATTTAATTAAATCTCTTAATTCATGAAAAAAAAAAAGGAAAAAACAAACATTGGACAAATTTGCAGTAGTATAGTAAAAGTATAGTAGATGGTCCACATTTTTACATTAAGTTTTGTTTTATTATTGTATGTGTATTGTTCATGGAGCTGTCCACCACTGCTTGCTTGGCTATACAGTTTTGGAAGACTTTGTTTTAATAATAACAATTAAATTTTAATTTGTTGACGAGAAAGATTATTTTAAGTAAATAGGCAAAAATGCATAGAGTTGCAATGCATACACTTATTGAACATAAAAGCAAAACTACTGAATAACTAATAAAAAAGAACACACTTCTTAAAGAATACATTCATTCATATCTGTTTATTGTCTTGCACATCAAAAGTAAAAAAAAAAAAAAAAACTATGTGAGAATTGAAGAGGAAAATACTTCTGTACAGGAAAGAAAGAAATCACTGACATTGCAGAATCCAGCTTTAGAAAGACTCCTGTAAAAATGTTCACACAAAGAGAGAGAAAAAACAGTGATTCTGTATTTTCAGCCTCAAAATTGCAAACAGCTAACTGATTTATATGTAAATCACTGACATCAATACAAAATCAATAGATGACACGGGGTGTAATTGTTTTCTATGTAAAAACCATCACTTCATTCTCCCATTTGAATTGCTGGTGAGGCTTCTTTAAATTGACCACAAAAAGGTGAATAGACAGGATAAAATGGGCAGAGCATGTTTAAATTGTATGGTAATCACTTCGACACACTCACAAAAAAAAAAAAAAAAAAAAAAAAGAGTATTTACTGCTCATTTTTTGCGTGTATTTTTCCCCCAAAAGATGGATGGACAATTTATGATCAATCAAGTATCATTAAAAAACATGTGTTTGGACAAATGTCTAAATTGCCATTATCAACTCAACAGAACAAAAGAGTGTCTTATTAACAAAGCATTAATAACAATGATTAAAAAAAAAAAAAAAAAAAATGAAAGTAAAAGGGGGAAATTCAAAGTCTCTAAACTCACTATTATCACATTTTATATATGGATAAAATTAAATACCTAAAAAAAAAAAGAGCAAACCTTTGTAATCACAGAAATCCAAACAAATCATCAGCAATTCAAATCTTAGGGCTTCCAAACAAGCAAAAAAAAAAAAAAAAAAAAAGACAGAAAATGAAGAGTTGAGTAAAATCAGAGCAAAGTAGCAAAATAATAGCTCTAATAAGAGCACTGTACTGTTCTAACCTGACTCAAGTTGGATGGATAAATTAAGACTTGGGTTTGAGATGTAAGTCACAACATGAATTGACAGACTGAATACAACAATTCTCAGCATCACTGTTGATTAGAAAGATAAAATGCCTCCTTATGTTTCCTGAATGCTCCATTACTTTAAGTTAAAAATGCTGACTGACTAATTCAGCCTATATAAGTCTTATAAAGATAAAACCAAATCATATACTTGCATTCCTTGCATTTTCAATGGTGGAAAATAGAAATGATTTGATTGATTTTTGGTAACAGAACATATTTTTATTGGTGCACTAGCCTTTTGCACTCCCCAAATAAGCTTCCAAATTTCCAGCAGACACTATAAAAATAAATAAAAAAAACTCAAAGCCAGCAATGAAAACTCTCATCAGCATTGGGTCAGCAATAGAAAAAGTGTACACTAATTGGACTTATAGTCTGGACTAATGGTCCAAAGTGCAAACTAAAAAGGTTAAGAATCTACTAAATTCCAACTAATTATTTTTTCACACCACAAAAATCATAATCTTGGTGAGGAAGAAATGTAGAGTTTTTATTCCTTTATGCTTTAGTACAGATTTCTAGATGCTGTTAAACTGTAAATCTCATACCAGATCAGTTGAAAGATTTCTACTGCAGAGGAGATTTTCAGTTTGCCAGCTTCTACCTGTATAAAAGTTTCTGTATAAAATCAAAATGGTTAAAGGAGGCTGTGTACGGTGGCAGTTACAGCCAAACGGCTTGTTTGAGGTATAATCATTAAAGACTAAGTCAATTTATCGTGCTAAAATGATCCAAATGATCATTATAGATAGGCTGGCAAGCAAGGTCTGACTGACATGTTGCACTTTTTTTTCCCTCTCATAAACAAAAAACACTGAAGAACAAATTTATTTGAAAAACAGTATGCTGTAAAGTTATCCTGGTTAAAAAAAAAATACACCTGTTGTTACATTTTGAATTGTAGTGAGTGAATATTCTTCATTGAAGTGAGCCTAATGTCTGATGTATAAAACTAGGAGAGGTCTTGACTTTATGTAAAGGTTTTAAAATCATGTTGAGCTTAAAATTGCAAAGTTTTATATTTATATATATTTATTTATTCAGTATTTATACTCTGTATAATTCCAAAATTAATGGAATTTGCATTTCACTGCCATTAGATAAAACGGATGAAAAATGGGCAGAATTAGCATTTAAAGAAATAAATGGAAAAAAGGAAAAATATATAGCATAGCAAAATAACATGACTGCTGATTATTACACTTTTGACTACTGACTGTCACAAAAGCTCACAACTATAAGTCTGAATAATAAATAACAGTCTTAATGAGATCAGGCTGTGGCCTTAATATGTCACTATTACTTTAGCAGACTCCCTTGCTCTGCAATGTCTTGACCTCTTACAGTCTTTCTTTTAATGACTTCATATTTGTATGCATTTATAGTCCAGACCAGCATCGATGGTGGAATGACTGATTTGGTCCCTTGATATGTTAATTATCCAAGACACAACCAATACTGCCTGTATGAAACATAAAGCTTCAGATGCCAAAGATCTATAAGACTAGATTCATTTAGTTTGGGATGTGTTTATAAAGTCAGGTGTTTGTTTTGCTGGTTTTAAGTAGTTAGAGATTTCTGATCATTGTAATGTGTCTATAATTGTTTTTCTATTGCTTAGCCTACAAAATAAATCAGAGTCTTTTGCATACAAGACTCACTCACACCCATAAATCACACACAAACATATGAGAGGACATGGAAGCTCACGGAGCATAAACCAAGACAAGACTAAAAACAGGATTACTTCACAGTGGTATCAACTGCAGCCAGTGGAGGAATCCTGGCAAGTGTAACCTAAAGCCTAGGATATGCTTCGTTTTTTCACCTGGAATTACATCTCTTTGACCGTGAGCACATAAAAATTTGTTTGACACATGCACTATGATATTCAGTGCAGTCAATTCCAGACATATGTGCAGACAAAATGCACAATGCTAATGACAACATTTTCATCATGTGCACTGTGCCTGAGATGCAGCAGCAAACGAAAAATTGAAGCATACTTTCGACTTAATATTACATTAACAGTGCAAAACAAATACACTCTTTTTACTTTACATAATCAAACAAACGAAAAATCTAAAGCATTTCTGTAGACATTCAATCAAACACTGCAAACTTCTACACAGATCAAGGTGTGCGGGACAAGTAGATATACGAGGAGAAAATAGACAGAGGGAGGATATGTAAAGTTGGTGTGTATCGCACACACACAAACACACATGGCTCACTGTGGTTTCCCCAGCAAGTTGGACAGGAAACTGGATCCCTGGGTTCTGTTCTGGACACCCTGACCCCCTCCTCTAGCACCCGCCCCTCCAAATGGATCCAACTGGTTTAGCTCCGACTGATCCAACATCTCAAAATCCTCTCCATCAAAGTCCAGGTCTGTGTCCAGCTCAGAGCTCGACTGCTTCCTGTATCCCCTCGGAGGTCCTGCCCGTGGGCCGCTCTCTCTCCGAGGACCTTGGGGTGGGCGAGGCTGCATGGCGCCAGCTATTGCAGCCTGAATCATGTTGCTGGCAATGACCCCTGCCAGGTTACTAGTGAGGTCAGAGGTAGTATTTAATGAGCCCAGGGACAGCTCAAGGTCGAGGTCTTCTTGATCAGAGTCCATCTGGGTGTCCAGGTCCAGCAGGGCAGAGGTAGAACCACGAGGGCCGGAGAAGGTGGCTGAGTTCAGGCTGGGAAGCCCGATGCTGGCATCATCATCATCCTCCATCAGGGTGGCGTCTGGGTTGATGGAGGGGAAGTCTGGAAGCCCACAGGCAAATGATTCCTCTGGATCACTATGCCTGTCCAGATCTATGAAAAAAACTTAAATTCATTAGGATATTTCAGCATAAAATGACACATGCAGCGAATGAGAAGTGAGAGAGAGTAGAAAACTCAAAAGTATGCGGACACCCCCTTTTAATTATTGAGTTTGGCCTAGGCGCCTTTATATGCAGTGAAGGCAAATCTTGATGCTACAGCATACTAGCTGTAAATCTAGACAATTGTGTGATTCTAATTTTCTGGCAACAGTTTGGGGAGACCACTTTTCTCTTCCAGCATGACGATGTCCCTGTGCACAGATCTTGACTGGCCATCACAAAGCCCAGACCTGAACCCCACTGATCACTTTTAGGATGAATTTGAACATTGACTGAGAGCCAAAACCAATCACCCAACATCAGCACCTGACCTCACTAGCTGCTTTTCCAACACTGGGTCAGTGCAAGCCAGGGCTATCACCGGTTAGCCAGGGCCAATAGCCTTGGACCTCGAACCGATCTGCATTCCCACCATCGGGCAATAGCCCCGCAGTGTTGCCCTAAAACCCACACTTAATATTCCGTCCTGGTACCAACGTCAAACATCCCTCCCATTTCACAAGCAAGAGGGAAACTCAAGTTGAGGTATCAGACTCTGGAGACTAGCTAGCCCTGATTTCTTCTACTGACCAGTACTGACGATTCTCCAGTCTCCATTGATCTGTTAAGGGAAGCTGGTAGCTAGATATGAAGAATTGGGAAATGGGTATCTTGGTGTTGACCCTCTGACCTGATTCAGCAAAACTCAGCCTTTGACACTGACCCCACCTCAATCCCCAGTTGGCCTTCCTTGACCCAAGGGTAGTTGGCAGGCCAGGGCGCTTGGCCGTTGGCCCCGATGAAGCCCAGAGGTGGGATGAAGTTACAGTAGGAACGCAACTTGCCCTGGCATGCACTAGCATGCCATTTGGCCCGATAGTGCAAACGCGGCTACTGACGCTCTTGTGTCTGAATGGGACAGCCCAACAGCTATGTTCCAATACACTGTGATAATCCTTCTCAGTTGAACGGAAGCTGTTAGGGAGAACAGGTTTAATTAAATGCTCAACAAGCAGAACATATAGGTGTGGTGCTTAGGTGTCCACATACTTTTGAATTCAGTGTAGTTTATTTCCAAATATGCCTGAGATGTCTTACCCTCTGAGCCCTCAGTGAGGGGGGTTTGACCTCTGGAGAGGTTAAAGGTGCCATTATCCATGTATGATACCTCTACATCTGAATGCTCGGAGTCAGTCATTGCCAGTTCCTTAGCAACCGTTGCTTCATCAAACTAAATGTGCAGAATATTTATAGTAGTGTGAGCATCCTGCATGATGCACTGGATTAGAAAACAATGAGATCTCCTATTCTACGGTCTTTACGAATAAAACCCCTACAGATCCCTTAAAACTCCAGCAGCTGTTCTAAACCCTCATGTTATAAATACCCCTGAACATAACAATGGGCTCACCATTGGGCAGAAAGCAGCCAGCTCTTCTTCACTGTCACTGCCTTCATCCAAGGTCCCACTTCTGATGGATTTACGGAGAACTACACGCGCACGCGCACACACACACACACGCACACGCACACACACACACACACACACACACACACACACACACACACACACGCATGCACGCATGCACAGAGAGAGAGTCAAAGGTTAATATGGTTGATATGGTTTGTTGAATGTTCGGTACAATCTTTGTGAGAGTGAATAAAAGCTGCACAGAAGGGTTCAAAGGTTTGAGAACACTAGTGAAAATTCATTATTTTCTAACCTAATTCCTTTTTTTCATTACAAATTACTCTCACTGAGCACTTTATTAGGAACAACTGTACACCTACTTAATCATGTGATTATCTAATCGGCCAATTGTGTGGCAGCAGTGCAATGCATAAAATCATTCAGATACGGGTCAGGAGCTTCAGTTAATGTTCACATTAACCATCAGAATGGGGAAAAAATGTGATCAGTGATTTCGACCGTGGCATGATTGTTGGTGCCAGATGGGCTGGTTTGACTATTTCTGTAACTGCTTCTAATCTCCTGGGATTTTCACGCACAACAGCCTCTAGATTTGACTCCTTGTTGAGAGAGGTCAACGGAGAATGGCCAGACTGTTTGAAGCTGACAGAAAGGTTATGGTAACTAAGATAAACCCTCTGTACAATTGTAGTGAGCAGAATAGCATCTCAGAATGCACAACACATCGAACCTTGAGGCGGATGGGCTACAACAGCAGAAGACCCAATGGGAACTTTATTAGGACCGTAGTTTTCATAATTAAGTGCTCAGTGAGTGTATATCTTTCATTAGTGAACTAGAAATAGTGCAGAAACTTTAGTGTAGAAATACAGTATTTCTTCATATTACATCATTTACAAATATAAATAAATTTTTTCTTCATTCTAAAACTTTGTTTATTTCCAAGTTTAAATAAAAAATAAACAACACCCCCCCCAGATTTTCAATGTAGCCTCAGACTTTTGTTCCCCACTAAACATGTAATGTAAAACATGTAATGTAAATAATCAAGCCATGAGAATTATTATAGTTGAGATACAATTCTGTTTTGGTTTTTTTTCCCACATGTCTGATCCTGAACAAGTTTGCTTTAAAAGACACGAAAACAATCTAGCCCTGGACGAAATACAGAATCCTGATGATCTTAATCCTTAACAAAAACACACAGCTAAACATAGAAGTGACATTAACATACCCTTTGTTTTATAGACAGTTTACTGGACTCAAACTGTACTTACACTGGTTTTCTATGGGCTTTGACATCATGTATCCTTTGACGCTGAAGTCCAGCCACTGCAGGGCTGGCTCCAACTTCAAACATGCACGCTGCCACAACCGATAATACAATACCAATGGGCACAGCAACACACCCAACACTGAGAGAGAGAGAGAAAGGGAGGTTAAATATTCAGTTGTTTAGACACTAATGAGTAAGCCTTGAAGGATTTCTGTTACTCACAAGTCACGTATGAGAGCACCAATCCAGGGATGTAGCGCCCCACCATGGCCAGTAAGGTGAACAAGCCACAAACCAGCATACAAAACTGCAAAACAAAACAATGACAAATTTTTTTTTTTTCCCCTTTTCAAATGTAAACCAAATGGCTTAATATCCTATATTCACAATATCTCTCATAAGGAAAACATAATTGCCATAATTATTACAGGTCTGATAACAGTATTATGAAACTAAAAAAAGTTATTGCAGATGTGATTTTGACAGTGCTTCAGGTTTGAACGGTTCTGAGAATAATCTCACCTTCCCTGGATTTTGCTGTTTCAACTGCACAATGTCTGCAACACAGGAAGACCCAGTGACCCACACTTCAGCAATGTGGTGGCATAATTCAGGCACACTCAAAGTGCCAGGCTGCACCAGCCCCCAGCTGACAGCCAATCAAAAAAAGAGCAGTATTAATAAATTTACTTTCTGTCTGAGGAAGACTGAAACTTCTGATTACTCAAACAACCTAACAAATACACATGACATTACCTTTCATTCTCACTCTCCTCTTGTTTTTTAACTGTAAAAGGTCAAAACAAGACAACATTAAAGAAAATGTGTAAGTCCAGAATAATATGAGAAAACCTAATGGACAAAAAACAAAAAAGTCAGCTAAACATCAGGGTAAGAGGTCACAGGATATAGAATGCAGCAGAGAGAAATACAGGACAAACCTTGCATTTGTGAGTGCGAGATGTTAAGACTGATTTGTTACTGCTAGTTTATGACCATTTGCTTAGTTAGCTTTTCACTCCAATCACAAAGAGGTGTGTAATGACACCTTTTCAGACAGCAGCATTGATTTTGATTTAGCATTAATTTGTAGACTTTTCTAAAACAAAGTTCATCATTTGCTATTAAGAATTGAACCACTTTTTATATTGGCTCCATTTAGAATATTAGAGTATGTGTAGGTTGATATTGCGCTGGTAGGATTTGTCACTTCAACTGCACAGGAGCTGAATGAATGTGAATGGAGAGAAACAGTGCATGAAACTTGAGTGGGTCAAAGCATGTGTGTTGGAATAGAGACGTTTTAATTACAACCAGTATTTTTAATATATCAAAAACAATGGACAGAAAATCACAACTGAATAAGTAATGGATAATCTACAGTCAGTCAGTCATTATCCCAAATTTAACCCCGAAAAGTGGTCAGGTATCACCCTGAAAGGATTCATTTTGCAATAATAACCGGCTGACTGAAGATTATTCATTATTATTTACACGGCTACTTAACAAAAATCAATTAATTGGACATGAAATAATGATTTCAGTTGATATTACATTATTATGTGAGAAGAAATAGATGCAGTGTCCAGAAACCGCTGAATTCCACTTCCTGTTTGCATCGGAGTTCTGTAAGGTGTTTATATTGAGAAAATTATCCCGCTTATTACAAGACTACTTACCAACTGACATGAAATATTGATTTATGTTGACATTATTTTATTAGCTTAGAGATTGCAGTGATACAAGAACTAGGACAGATGACTCGCAATACCTGGATGAAATACTATTTTATCCATGGCTGTGCAGTCACTATTCAGAAATATCAGAACAATGGATGGCACAATTGATCAATCAGAGTATTCCAGAGAGCCGTGTTATATCTATTTATTACAGTGTTAATATAATTAAATTGTTGTTGACATTAAGCATTTAAAAGAGGCCCACTTTTATTCTGACAAACATTTTTCATTTTCTTATTTTTTTTCCCTTTAAAACTCACCCGTGTTCTAAAAAATCTTTCTCAAATGACAGAATAGTTTAGATTAATAATCGTGATTATAGTTGAGCAATATAATTGTGATTATCATTTCAGCTATTGATGTAGGTAGACAAAAAGACTACACGATGTTAAATAAAGTAATAGTAGTAGTAGTAAACTGAAAGGTCAATTTTACCTTTGATCTTGGGCCAGATATTAATTCTCCAAGTGTCAACACAAACAGCGAGGGCCAGACCTGATGCCAGCAGAAAGAGCAACCTCAAAGTGCTCAGAGCAAAAAACCTGTGACGAGGGAAGCATGATTTTTATTGTTAGTAACATGTACATAAGAGGAACACTGCAGTTTCCATGCTGAGGGAAACAAATGTGCAGTTCATCCTGAAAGTCCACATTGTAAGCTATGTAGTGGACATTGTGATCAATGTCTGTGATGACATCTATTATACAGTCAAATGAAGATCTGCTGAACCTATGAGGACAGAAACTATTGTTCGCAAGTGTTTCCGGCCCCCATCATTTCCTGTGCAAATCTCAGAGGCAGCATGTACTGCATGAGCTGTTGTGCTGCGAGGATGTGATTTTCCACTGTTTCACAGCAGACAAATGCATTTTAGGTGTGTGAAATGGCATATGCATTTTAGGGATAAATAAAGTTCTTACTGAGAGAATCTAACCAGAGCCTAATATCTAAAAGGATATACAGGTGCATCTCAATAAATTAGAATGTCGTGGAAAAGTTCATTTATTTCAGTAATTCAACTCAAATTGTGAAACTCGTGTATTAAATAAATTCAATGCACACAGACTGAAGTAGTTTAAGTCTTTGGTTCTTTTAATTGTGATGATTTTGGCTCACATTTAACAAAAACCCACCAATTCACTATCTCAAAAAATTAGAATATGGTGACATGCCAATCAGCTAATCAACTCAAAACACCTGCAAAGGTTTCCTGAGCCTTCAAAATGGTCTCTCAGTTTGGTTCACTAGGCTACACAATCATGGGGAAGACTGCTGATCTGACAGTTGTCCAGAAGACAATCATTGACACCCTTCACAAGGAGGGTAAGCCACAAACATTCATTGCCAAAGAAGCTGGCTGTTCACAGAGTGCTGTATCCAAGCATGTTAACAGAAAGTTGAGTGGAAGGAAAAAGTGTGGAAGAAAAAGATGCACAACCAACCGAGAGAACCGCAGCCTTATGAAGATTGTCAAGCAAGATCGATTCAAGAATTTGGACTGAGCACCAAGGAATGGACTGAGGCTGGGGTCAAGGCATCAAGAGCCACCACACACAGACATGTCAAGGAATTTGGCTACAGTTGTCGTATTCCTCTTGTTAAGCCACTCCTGAACCACAGACAACGTCAGAGGTGTCTTACCTGGGCTAAGGAGAAGAACTGGACTGTTGCCCAGTGGTCCAAAGTCCTCTTTTCAGATGAGAGCAAGTTTTGTATTTCATTTGGAAACCAAGGTCCTAGAGTCTGGAGGAAGGGTGGAGAAGCTCATAGCCCAAGTTGCTTGAAGTCCAGTGTTAAGTTTCCACAGTCTGTGATGATTTGGGGTGCAATGTCATCTGCTGGTTTTGGTCCAATGTGTTTTTTGAAAACCAAAGTCACTGCACCCGTTTACCAAGAAATTTTGGAGCACTTCATGCTTCCTTCTGCTGACCAGCTTTTTAAAGATGCTGATTTCATTTTCCAGCAGGATTTGGCACCTGCACACACTGCCAAAAGCACCAAAAGTTGGTTAAATGACCATGGTGTTGGTGTGCTTGACTGGCCAGCAAACTCACCAGACCTGAAACCCATAGAGCATCTATGGGGTATTGTCAAGAGGAAAATGAGAAACAAGAGACCGAAAAATGCAGATGAGCTGAAGGCCACTGTCAAAGAAACCTGGGCTTCCATACCACCTCAGCAGTGCCACAAACTGATCACCTCCATGCCACGCCGAATTGAGGCAGTAATTAAAGCAAAAGGAGCCCCTACCAAGTATTGAGTACATATACAGTAAATGAACATACTTTCCAGAAGGCCAACAATTCACTAAAAATGTTTTTTTAATTGGTCTTATGATGTATTCTAATTTTTTGAGATAGTGAATTGGTGGGTTTTTGTTAAATGTGAGCCAAAATCATCACAATTAAAAGAACCAAAGACTTAAACTACTTCAGTCTGTGTGCACTGAATTTATTTAATACACGAGTTTCACAATTTGAGTTGAATTACTGAAATAAATGAACTTTTCCACGACATTCTAATTTATTGAGATGCACCTGTATATCTAGTCTAATGAACGCAAGAATCAACCAAAACACAGTTTTCAGCATACTGCCTAATCCATGTGACTTGTCCTACTGACTAAAAAACGATAACGCTTTAGAATCAAGCATAGACTACTCCATCTATTCTCTCATAATAATAATAACTGGATTTAGTATCCACCTCCCAAGATAAATGGAAGGAAAGGAAGGAAACACCATGAAATGTGCTCCTCTGCTGCTCGCTGAGGCAAATAAAAGGAGATAATAAGATCAGGGGGAATATTTCTCTGATGGAGAGGGTGACTGCATTAAGTGAATGAAGACTGCATGCCTGAACAGAAAAGGAGAGAGACCCATTCAACCTACAACAATTCTGTCTTCTCAGTAGCCTACATCTTTCCTCCCAGTTGTATTCTTGACATTTTTCTACTTCTTCATGCATGTTCTCGTGCCCTCTCTCTTCAGCCATTAAGCTTTTCCAGACTTACTGAGTGTGCCTACAGTAACACGTTCAAGTTATGGATATCCCATTTGTGTACCAAAAGTATGTGGGCTCAAGGGTAAGGCAGGCCTAAGTTAAGTTAAGGGATAGTTCACCCAAAAATGGAAATTCTCTCATCATTTATTTATTTTTTCAAGATCTTTATTGTCATCTGTGCTTTTTTGCACAATGAAATTCTTATTTTGTAAACTCCTCTCAAAAAACAGGGGTAACAGGGCATAGCACAAACAACAACAATGTAATAAAATAAAAAGCAATATAGTATAAAAATATGCACAATAAAAGCAATACCTAACTTTAAAAAGAGATAGATATAAATATGAAAAGAGATGCAGTGTAGGTACTGATAAAGTGACCAGCAGTGTTAAAGTGTCAGTGACTATCATTACATTATGAAATGTGTGTATAATAGTCCAGTTGGTAAAGTGCAGAGTGTAGTTTAGCAGGGGGTGGTCTTATCCTGATAGCACCGGTGGAAGTGGTAGTGGATGGCGACTATTGATCATCCTGATGGCCTGGGAATATAAGCTGTCCCGGAGTCTGGAATTTCTGGCTGCAGCATTTCGGTACCGCTTGCCAGACTTCATGAGGGTGAAGAATTTATGGGCAGGATGGGTGGGATCACTGGTAACATTAATAGCCCATTTGAACATTATTTTATTGTAGATGTCCTGAAGTGAGGGGAGATTCATCCCTGTGATTTTCTGGGCTAACCTTAACACCCTCTGCAATGCCTTCCTGTCTTCTGCTGTTGCCATACCACACAGTTATGCAACAGGTTAACACACTTTCTACAGTACATCTGTAAAAGCTGTTGAGGATTTGTGGTGACATACCAAACTTCCTCAGTCTCCGAAGGAAGTACATCCTCTGATTGGCCTTCTTAACCAACTGCGTTGTGTTATTTGTCCACTTTAATTCCTCAAAGATGTGGACACTGAGGAACTTGTAGCTTTCCACCCTCTCTACCTCAGAGTCTCCAATCATTAGTGGCCGATGGAATTGCTCGCCCCTCCTCATGTCCACAACCATCATCTTAGTCTTGCTGATGTTCAGTGTGAGATTGTTAGCCTCAAACCATGTGACCAATTATGATACCTCTCTCCTGTAGGCCGTCTCATCAATGCCTGTGATAAGACCAATGACTGTGGTGTCATCAGCAAACTTTATGATGAAATTGTTGGGTTGGGCAGCTACACAGTCTTGTGTGAAGATGGTGTACAGCACAGGGCTGAGTACACAGCCTTGAGGTGTGCCTTTGTTCATGATGAACACAGGCACACCTCAAGGCTCATGCCCTCCCAGATGTGTATGACTTTCTTCTGCTGAAAACAAACAAAGTTTTTTAGAAGAATATTTCAGCTCTGTAGGTTCATACAATGCAAGTGAATGGTGACCAGAACTTTGAAGCTCAAAAAAGCACATAAAGGCAGCGTAAAAGTAATACATAAGACTTTAATCCATGTCTCCAGAAGCGATATGATTGGTGTGGGTGATAAACATATCAGTGCTTAAGTCCTTTCTTACTATAAACCTCCACTTTCACATTCTTCTGCTTTTCTTTTTGCTGATTCACATTATTCGTGCATATTGCCACCTACTGGGCAGGGAGGAAAGTTTATAGTAAAAACTGAATTAAATACTTATCTGTTTCTCCCCCACACCTATCATATCGCTTCTGAAGATATAGATTTAACCACCGGAGTCTTATGGATTACTTGTATGCTGCTTTTACATGCTTTTTGAGCTACAAAGTTCTGGTCACCATTCACTTGCATTATATGGACCTACAGAGCTGAAATATTCTTCTACAAATCTTAATTTACGTTCAACAGAAGACAGAAAGTCATACATATCTGGGATGGCATGAGGGTAAGAAAATGATATGATAATTTTTAATTTTTGGGTGTACTATCCCTTTAAGGTATGAACAAAAACAAACATCTATGGCTGCAACAGCCCAACTAACCGGTTTGGGGACAAAGTACATCAGTTGGCACATTAATATGTGCCACACTGTAAATGAAACATGATTAGAAATAACGATTGTAAAGTCTAACTGCATATAAGATACATTTTCATTCAGATCATCATCAATACAGTTCTGTTAATAGTTTTATGAAATGCAATGCACATAGTTCCCTGTTTAACATGCACTGGCAAAAGCAGTCAAACAGGTGGCATATGCTAAACTAAACAGAATTTATTCCATCAATCACAACTCAGTAATTCACAGAAACTCAAGAGTCTTGCACACAAAGCATTGTGTTGACAGTAGCACGAACAACACAGCCAGAGCTCACTGTCTAAATATAGGCACCATCTGTTACTTAGCTTAAATTAAAGGGGCAGCAGTCTGCTACATGCAGACATGCGCCCAAATAAAAGTTAAGGCTTATACAAGATCCTCAAAATGTTAATAAATAATGAAAAAGTTACAGTTTAAAGCAGGTTGTAAACAGAGCCCCAGTAGAGATGAATCCATGGAGATAAAGCTCATCCACTCACCAGAAAATGACGTTGACGGCCGTGTAGAGGAATACACTATGGAAAGGTCTCTCCCACACCAACACAGACTGCATATAGGTGAGCAGGCGCTCGTGCGGTCCTAACCGCTCCATCAGCATTGCTTTCACTGCGCGGAGTTGCTCGTGCCTCTCGCTGGAGCACGAGCCGCCTCTCAGGCCGACGCTCGAGCGCAGCTTCCCCGAGCAACCGCTCCCTTCAGCCGCGTCTTCCGCACCACTGTTATGAGCCATACTTGAGATAAAAAAAATGGGACAGCAAAATGTACAGCAAAAAAGAATAAATATAAAAGCTGAGGCTTAGAGATATGGATGTAAGTATCGGTCGCTGGCTAGCTTAGCACGAAGCCGTTTAAGGCAACACGGTGGTAGGCAGACCTCGTGCGTTCAAGAAGCCGCCACGGTTTATACGGAGCAAAAGTGAAATAAAACCCATTATTGAAGCTAAATGGCTATAGTAACATATTTAACTATCAGCTCCCTTTCTTTCTAATGTTGTCGCCGTGCTACTGTCATATCCAATCGTTGTTTTTGTCCTGTGAACGACAGAAAGTGAGAGCGGAGGACGGGCTTGATCTGGCCAATGGCATCAGGATTATAGTCAACAGCTATTGAATAACAACAGGCACCCACCAGCGACCTCTCTCTTCAAATGCCTCCACAAATTATTCATAAAATGCTATTAAAACGTGCCAGCTTCAAAGTTTGTATTATGTTGTAAGGGTTTGTTTATTCTGGTTTAATTTTAATAGTCATACGAGCTCACTTTGATGTAATTTTACCGTATTTTAGAGTGTGTGGTCTTATAAAGTATGGTAAACTCAACAGAAATAAAGCTACTATTTAGTGCACACTATACATTTTCAAGCAGTAATGTAGTGTACTGTTCATAATTTATATAAATAGCATTATCATTACACGTAAATACTGGCAATGTAAAGGCAATTGTATTTATTGCTTGTCACGGAGGAATTTAACGACCAGAATGTTATTTAAACCTGACCTGAATTTCATTAATACTCTGCTGGCAAGAAATTTCCGCCATTTGCGCAGATTTTACGCAGCTTTGATGTTGTTGTATTTAACCAAAGTGGGTTTCAAGGCAAGTCAGTCCACTCGATGGCTATCTGTGTTTGGAACGCTCCCGGGCAGGCTGGGCAGCTATTTTCTATGTAAACAAGCGGCATAAAAGTGAAGCTCCTATCTACACGAATAGGGAAAGACCGGAATCCCCACAACGGTTGGTCGAGATTACGATCAAATATTATTATTTTTTTAAATCAGCGAAACATCTGACAACAATGGTATCATACATTGTGCTTCTTTAGCTCAGGTCACGCTTTAAAAACTATTTTCTTAAGGCTGGTTCAGCTAATGCGCATGCGCGTTCTCGAGTTGATCGAAAGACTATCTCTGGATCTATAAGCTGATTGGCCATTTTAGCTGTAAGGTGGGACTTCCTTTTATAACAACCGTTTGGCGTTGGGCGTTCCAATTTCTCCTATTCATTTTAATAGAAGTGGTCCGTCTCTGCTAAATATTCTCTGATTTAACTCAAATTCTGCGTCATAGAGTACGTCAATAATGCTTTCTATGCTCGTTGTTTTCTTTGTCTGCTTTTATTTTGTGTCTTCTTTATAGTGTTCCTCCTGTAAAAAATGTTACATATATTGATATAAAACTTTTGTTTGCATTGCCTTCACAATTTGTTTAAAGCTGAGTGCAGTGAGACTCAGGCTGTGCGCATGCACAGTGTGCGTCGTTACGCATTTGTGTTGCTGGAGCGGGAACACGCACACGCAACGAGAGTTGATTGACTGGCAGCAGCACTTCTGTAACCTTTACTGATTGTACAGCTGAAACAAGAGGACAGCATGCCTCGAGAAATCATCACCCTGCAGCTCGGACAGTGCGGGAATCAGAGTAAGCTTGCAACACAATCGCAGTATTATGATCTGTTTGCTAATAACACTAGCTTCACTCTATAACAAGCTAGCTAGTTAGCTACCAGCCTGGACAGCTTTATAATGCATAAATTAATACATTAAGTTAATATGAATTTGAGCTGATTCTAGTTGATTATTGGAACTTTTCAATTAGTCAAGTTTGACTGTATCTCATTTAGCTTTACTAGTTTGTTATTCAATAATGATTAATAATTCGTACTGTCAGCTAGAGATGACTTGAATGCAGTCCGTGTCAAATCAGCCAGTGTGTTTTCTGATGCACGTTATAACTTTTTAACCTTGGGTTTGTATGACAGATGGCAATAGCTTACAGCCATTTTACAGGCTGCCTTACTTTGAGTTCTGCGTTGGTGGATTTATTGAATAGTGTGTTTGTCTCTATTCTTTCCAGCAGGGGTAAAATCTAGACCTGCCGCTGCCAGCTCTCTCTCTCGGCTCTCACTCGACCTGCCACCGTCACACAAGGCTGAATTCGGCTGCTTAAGCTCTCACCGTCACACAAAATGTTTTTGAATGTGAAAAAATAAGCAGGAAGAGCAATCAAAATTCATTTTAAAACGCTCCAGCGCATGATTTACTGTTATATTATATTCATTATATAGAATGAAACTTGCATTATGTAGAATGTAACTTTTTATTTTGTTATTAACACCAAATGTATACACTGTTCTCTAGCCTTTGCGTCAGTTCAGATCTCCAAACACAAAAAGACCAAAAATACGGAGGACATGTGATGTATTTATCATATTTCTAATATATTTGGGGGTTAATATCCTATTGACAGTGTCCTGTCCGGTACATTTTAAGTGTGATTCAAACTTCCACTGAAACCACTATTCAAAGTTCAGTTGCCTTTGCATCATGCACACACTTTAAGAACACGCAAGACGTAAGCTCCTGATTTTGCATCAGACCAAGTGTGAGAGCTGCCTGTGACGGATTGAGTGCGAGAGCTGCCTGTGACGGATTGAGTGCGAGAGCTGCCTGTGACGGATTGAGTGCGAGAGCTGCCTGTGACGGATTGAGTGCGAGAGCTGCCTGTGACGGATTGAGTGCGAGAGCTGCCTGTGACGGATTGAGTGCGAGCGCTGCGTTCTGCGTTGACGGATAGATTGCGAGAGCTGCGTTCTGCGTTGACGGACAGATTGCGAGCGCTGCGTTCTGCGGTGACGGACAGATTGCGAGCGCTGCGTTCTGCGTTGACGGAACGCAAACGCAAGTTTTGCATTGACGGATTAAGTGTGAGTGCTACGTTCTGCGTTGACGGATAGATTGCGAGAGCTGCGTTCTGCGTTGACGGATAGATTGCGAGAGCTGCGTTCTGCGTTGACGGATAGATTGCGAGAGCTGCGTTCTGCGTTGACGGAATGCAAACGCAAATTTTGCGTTGACTGATTTAGTGTGAGAGCTACGTTTTGCGTTGACGGATCGAGTGTGTGAGCTGCGTTTTGCGTTGACGGATCGAGTGTGTGAGCTGCGTTTTGCGTTGACGGATCGAGTGTGTGAGCTGCGTTTTGCGTTGACGGATCGAGTGTGAGAGCTGCGTTCTGCGTTGACGGATCGAGTGTGAGAGCTGCGTTCTGCGTTGACGGATCGAGTGTGAGAGCTGCGTTCTGCGTTGACGGATAGAGTGTGAGAGTTGCGTTCTGCGTTGACGGAACGCAAACGCAGGTTTCCTGGCTTTTATAGCTAATGCGCATGCGTGTTCTAGAGTTGATTGACAGGTGATGTCTCTTTTAACTGTAAGGCGGGACTTTCTTTCTACATCCCTTGACTGTTGAGTGCACAGATCTCCTTGGTTGAGCGTTTCAATTCCTCCCATTCATTTTAATAGAAGTGGCCCGTCTCTGCTAAATAATCTCTGACAGAACAAACATTTTGAGGGACAACCTTAACCCTAACCCAAATTAGGGAAAAAAACTTAATATAGGCAACTTAAATATTTAAATACACCTTATTATGTTCATTAATGTTTTTAAGATTATGAACTCATGTTGATGTACATTTTAATATTAAAATGTAATGTGTGTAATATACCTTTTTGAGTGCAGAGTCTGAGTCCTATTTACTATTGTAGGTAGCACTGTTGTTTGCAGTGATTGCCTTGATTGGCACTTGATTGTAAAGTTACAATAATGCAACACATGAACAGTAGCATACATTACAATAGTTATATTTGGCCTCCTGTAAAGTTAGGGTTATTTTGCTAAAAGCAGTGTTAACAATATTGAATAAATTAATTTGTAAAAATATTTAGGGTTTGTATAACACATTTATGGAGTGTCAAGCTTTTTGTTTACACACATTATGATAATGTCAAATAAGACCCTATCTTATTAGATGCCTTATTTGATTGAACTAACAGAAATGATGCTACATGTCAATGCTGCTTATTTTGTGTGTTTTTACACTCAGTTCAATTCAATTTTGATAAAAGTACTTTATTGGCATCATTGTGTTTACATACAATATGACCAAAGCATTAATACACAAAACAATACTGACAAGAAATTTAAATATGATATTAATAAAAATAAGAGTAAAATAAGGTGCCAAGCAATGAATACAATGAAAAATTTTTCTCCCACAATCACAAACAGACAACAGTTGTAATTCTGATGTAGTATAACTTTTGTAATTAAAAATGAATAGATACACACACTGACACAGACACCGTGGACACAAAGCATTCTCGCTGGATGGTAGGGTTTTATTGTAAATAAGTTAGGCTTTACTGTCTCCCTGTTACTTTATTACCACACTCTGCAGCAGCCTAAGTTTAAATCTGTAAGTTGAAGTTCAAGTGCTTTTATGATCATTTCTCTCTTGTGTGGCAGGGGATGTCAGGAAACATAGTGTCTTCTGAACCGCAAGTAGGCCTAACATATGACAACATATGACATACATGACCAGTAGACACACACATTAGTACAAATAACAACAGAACACTCCACAGAAAAACAAGTAATACAGACAATACATACAATTTGCAGTGAGCTAGAGCTAAAGAGTAAACTATATCTCTCTTTACTGTTGTGCAAGTTGGACATCTGTATATATTGAAGCGATGTAGGCTGTACATTGTGAGGTTGGATCAAGTTTTCTTGTGCAAAAGAAAAAGACAGGATTGTAGAGTCAACAAAATATGCATATTAATGTTTTAAATATCGTAGTGTATGGAAACAGTACATGCACACGTTTTTATACGGTGGTGGATCGCAAGAGAGGCACAAGTGATGGTGCGAATTGGAGCTGTGTTTCCATCAACACTTTTTTTTTTTTTATGCGTGTTTTAAGATATTGCATGAAATCTGCTGGATGGAAACACCAAGATGCAAATAAAATCTCCAAAATGCACATAGAAAATGTATACGCTCGCTTGAGGTGGATATGTTTTTTATTTGATAAGAAGAAATGTGCATAAACTGTAATGGAAACACATTTACTGAATAAACACCTGTTGAATTTAACAGGAATACAAGATGCGCATCAAAAAAAATCATGTGACTGAGTAATTCATTCATAACTGGACGAACCAGCGGACCAATCATCACATCTGAATTGTTGCCCTGGTCATTCTGAAATACCGGTGTCCTAAAAATCCAAAGACTGCATAGAGTTTGCAGAGCAAAAAACTTGCACTTTTTCCCTAAGAGCAGGTTTATTGATATTTTTAAAGAATATCTTATAGATCCACACCGCAAAGTCATGATGGAGGAACGCACACACATAGTGCTCCCAGAACTGTGACACACGCTGTCATTTCCAGTCATGAAACAAGTTATTAAAGTGTTTTGTCTGCGTATCCTTAACCGCAAGTATTTTTTTAAGAAAAGAGTCACACAGTTGCTACAATTTCCCCGGAAGTGACTATTTTGTTCTTTTCAATGCAAGGGATGGAAACACGGCTTTATCCGCACATTGTTTTTGTGATTTTCTGATTTTTCACATAAATTAAATTTGCAACTTGAATGGAAACACAATTTTGACGCTGATGGATCGAGAGGGAGGCGCAGGTAACGGTGATCACGAGGAAGACACTTGAACAGTGACGGAGCCAGTGAGAGCTCTCTGCAGCAGTGGCAGGACGAGTGAGAGCTGCCTGCGGCGGTGGCAGGGAAAAGATTTCTCTGCCACGGAAAGATTTTACCCCCTCTCATTCTTTTTATGTGTAGTTGGTTTTGAGTTTTGGAAGCAGCTATGTGCCGAGCATGGCATCAGCCCAGAGGGCATCGTAGAGGAGTTTGCCACTGAGGGAACTGACCGGAAAGATGTCTTCTTCTATCAGGTACTGTACACAATGCGTTCACACTGTGCCATTTACCAACCACAACATATCAAGACTACATTTTAGTCTACATTTTATTCAGGTATACAAATTACAGAGCTCTTAAGGCATAGGCTACATTCAAACCTCAGCTGAATGTGTCCCAAATCTGATTTTTTACATACCTGTCAGAGATCTGTTAATAGGCCTTTATCACACTTCCACGTTCGCAAAGGGGAAGCTTCCCTTAGTAGCATAAAACAACTTCCGCTGCAGTCTGTTTCAGTGGCAGTGTCCACAGCACGGAATTATGGCCTATTTTATGTACAATTCATCTCAAATACTTAATCTAAACAGACCTACCTCACCTTACAATCATTACTCGGGGATAATGAAGTAAAGAAAAACGATGTTGTGTTGTTTTATTATTTTAAACAGGATGTATGGAAGCAGGAAACACTTCACAGAGTATAAGTACGTTTTTTTTTTATTAGAGGAATGCAAGAATATAATACAAACAAGAGTACATTTACACATTAAAGAGCATTAGAACAAGACAAGGGTATACAGAAAGTCACACAAAAAAACGTATATTCCGAGTAAAGATTCTACAGAGTATTTGCGATAATGATCACATTGCTTTCATGTACTTTATCTCCATGCATTGATATCCATTAAAAAATTTTCAAATAAAAAAAGGTTTCCATCCAGAGTCCGATAACAGAAATTAACTGGTTAATCCGTTGTAAACGTGGAGTTATATCCTCGTGGTTTGAGTACGATGATTGAAGCGACCAGATGCAGTGTAAATAAAACATAAAGATGAAAATGTCCCAGTGTCTACAACTGAGCATGCTGCAATAGTTAAAACAACGACATTAAAACACTTAAATGCTGTCTCTTTGGACTTGAGTTGAGCACAATAATCCTCTGGGAGTGAGCTGAACCGTGCGCACAGCTCCTCAAGAACTGGGAAAACTTTGCGCTGATAATCGCCTCGCTCAGATACTATTACACATTAAAGTACTAGATAACACATATGGTGAAGTGCTGTGTTACTCCAAAGAAATGATTAAACGGCTGATGTTTACTGCCAAGTGCATCCAAGTTGGCTTAATTTATTTAGAAAAACTGCGATTGTCCATAGCAGTGGTTCCCAAACTGGGGGGCGCGCCTCCTAGGGGAGGCCCGGAGTTATAAAAAGGGGGGCGCGGCAAAACTAAATATTAATGATGCATGGTTCTGCACTAAGCATGGACAAGTTTGTGAAAGGATTGCCAGGTAAACGTAAAGCAGACGATTAATCTACACCAAACGTCACAACTACCAAAACAAAGACAAGAAAATATAACTAGGCATATCTCGCCCTCGGCTTCACCAGTACAACGGTGGGTAATGAAGAGAGACCACAGTGTGCGTGCCTCAAAATATTAGCTTCTGACATTATGAAGCTGAACAAGTTATGATGCCACTTGGAGACTTCACATCTCAAACACAAAGAGAAGCCCGTGGATTTCTTCAGGAAAAAACTACTCAGCTGTCGTGCACAACAGTCACTTTTCTAAAGCAGCATCTGTGCCTTCAAATGCTCAGCTCCCCTCCTACAAAGTAGCATACAGAGTTGCTCAGTGTAAAAAGCTGCACACTATAGCTGAGGAATTAACACTTCCGCTATTAATACGTTTTCAACTATGATTGATAAAGCAACAGCCAGTAAACTAAAGGCTATTCCTCTGTCAAACAATACTATCGTGAGGCACATTTATGATGTCAAAAGATATAGAGGAGCAGCTTAATGACAAGATACAAGACAACCATTTTGCTCTGCAGATGGATGAAGCAACTGACAGTAACAAAGACTGTTTATTGATGACATATATCAGATTCATTGATGCCAATGATTTAAGAGGGATCTGCACAGATGGGGCTCAGGCAATGGCTGGGAAACGAGGAGGGCTGCAAGCATTAGTCAAGCACGTATCCCCTAATGTGCAGTGGACACACTGTATGATACGCCGAGAGGCACTAGCGTCTAAACAGCTGAGTCCCGAGCTGAACGATGTAATGACAGACATCATTGCCACAGTAAACTACATCAAAACAAGACCTGTCAAATCCCGGATTTTTTCCACACTGTGCGAGGAAATGGGATCCGATCACAGAGCGGTTTCGTTTCACAGCGTGTCTCAATTGCGGTCACCTGGAAAGATTTTATCTAGGATGTTTGAAATGCGGGATGAGATCAGAATCTTCTTGGAGGAAGAGGGTAATGAACTTGCCCACAAGTCTAATAATAACAACTTCCTCATGAAACTCGCATATCTCAGTGACATGTTTCAGAAGCTCGAACAAAATCTGCAGATGCAGGGCACCAACACACACTTTCCACAGCTGGCAGATAAAATCACATCATTCACAAGAAAACTGGAGATGTGGGAGCAGAGTTAAAGAGGGGAATATAGACTCATTTGAGAGCCTGAAATCATTAATCGAGGTCAACAAGCTGCAGAACACAGTGATCCCATGTATGAAAACTCATATCTCTGCCCTACAAAAACATTTCCAGAGGTATTTCCCAGTGCAGGATCCTGCAAAATATGACTGTATCCAAGACCCCTTCAGTGCAACACCAGCTGCTGACTTCAGCACTGCAGAAGAGGAACAGTTCATTGATGTTACCTATGATTCAACAATGAGGCTGCAGTTTAAGTCCAAGAAATTGCTTTTATTTTGGATTGGAGTGGAAAAGGACTACCCACTGCTAGGCAGGAGAGCCCTGGCCACACCTTCCTTTTGCCACATCCTACCTGTGTGAGAGAGGTTTTTCTGCAGTTGCCTCAATCAAGACAAAATACAATCAAAGCTGGACATTGAAAATGAGCTAAGAGTGAGCTAAATGAGCTCCCAGCTGAGAAGATCTGCAGCACAAAGCAATCCCACACCAGTCACTGAAAATATTGCAGGACTAGTTAGCAGAAGTTTAATTCTTGCAGATAAATTGTTCAGGTTTTTGTTTATTCCCAGGGAGTAAATCAAGGGGTAAACTTGCCATTTTTTTTGCAGAGGGGCAGTTTTGAGAAAATCTGTTGAAAGCAATGAATGCTGTTACACAGTAAAAAATTTAGAAGATGCATGGTGCAGTGTCACTTTTAATGCTTCCATTCTAAAAGTGACTTGTTTCCTTTTTTTTTCAGTAAGATGTCACACACTGAAGTTGCAGTACTGTATTAATTACAATGTTTCAAATAAGTTCTATAGGAGTTTGCAAGCAAAGGACGTCTGAGATTGTCTTTAAGTGGGTGCATTTAGGTGGGGGGCTTGAAAGTATTTTTATCTACAAAAGGGGGGCCCTGCAGAAAAAGTTTGGGAACCACTGGTCCATAGACAGATCGATGGGCGGATGTTTGGTTATGCTAATATTCGGAGCCGGATGTGACGACACGTGGACTGTGATTTTCAAATCCGGTCTGGGCCACTTTCATATGTGGAAATAAATCGGATATGTATCAGATTTTTTTCAATGTGCCTTCAGTGTGAATTGCCAGGTCAGATTTAATGTAATTTTTTTACATCAGTCTAACTCAACATTCGTCATTTGTGCAATTTATTTCGGCATATATAGACGTGTTATTGTTAAATCTTTTAATTACAAGTCATATCTTTTCTAGGTAATGCTTTCATTTTTTTTTTTTTTTTTTTAAGGAAAGAAAATAGCAATTAGTTTGGACTACACATAGTAAAATATGCTCATGAAAAGATACAGTGACAGATTTATGTTACAGCGTTCTGTCTTTGTTTTGTGGTGTGTTTTGTTTTTAAAGGGATAGCTCACCCAAAAATTTAAATTATCTCAATTACTCACCCTACATCTCAGATATCTCAGCTCTGTAGGTCCTCACGATGCAAGTGAATGGTGGCCAGAACTTTGAAGTTCCAAAAAAACACACAAAGGCAGCATAAAATTAATCCATTACTGCTCCAGTGGTTAAATCTATGTCTTCAGAAGCGATCTGATAAGTGTGGGTGAGAAAAAGATCAATAAGTAAAGGTTTTTTTTTTTTTTTTTGCACCCTTGAAGGGCACTTCAGGAAGGGGATGCCACTCGAAGGGCCGTTTTTCCACAAAGGGCCCTCTCACAAGACTTTTAGTGAAGGGTAAATTCAAACTATAATGCCGTGCTCCTTTTAGAGTGCCCACATCAAAAGCTCTGTCCTTCGTAGCGAGTAGGGCATAGGAAAAATCACTTTCGATTGGAATTCGCCCACTATAAATCTTCACTTTCACATTCTTCTTTTGTTTTTGGTGATTTGCATTATTCATGCATATCAGCATCTACTGGGCAGGGAGGAGAATTTAAAGTAAAAAAGGACTTAAATATTGATCTGTTTCTCACCCACACCTATCATATCACTTCTGAAGATATCGATTTACCCACTGGAGTCTTATGGGTTACTTTTATGCTGCCTTTACATGCTTTTTGGACCTTCAAAATGTTGGTCTCCATACACATATGGACCTACAAAAAAATTTATAAATCTTTGTGTTCAGCAGAAGACAGACAGACATGCACAGCTGGGATGGCATGAGGGTGAGTAAATGATCAGAGCATTTTCATTTTTTGGTGAACTATCACTTTAAGTAATATTACACTCTTGAGATTCAATGATAATTAAATTGTACCATACGAAGTCAAATTACTTTATTTAAAAATACTTAATCCGTCAAGCTGGTTATTCTCCATCACTCGCTGACATTATATATTTAGGCATTAAATGTCCTATCCATGAAAAAAAAAAACTAGTTAATTATTAAATTTTTAAATGCAAATTAATTCATTATTCGTATTATAATGATGACTATGCCAGAGTTTATTATTCACATGCTCGGGGAGTGTTGTCGAATACGGGTCAGTTTAGCAACGTCGGCTGTTCAGACCAGAATCTGATATGGGCTATATTTAAAATGTCATGTGAACAACCTTACAAAAAAAAAAAAAAAATGTAAGCAGAAAATCAGATTTGGTTCACAATAAGCTGTGGTGTGAAAGTAGTCCATATAGTGAACCCAGCAATGACCACTGTGCCATTATGAATGGTGTGCACAACTGCTCAAGATTTCTCAGGCATAAGTGAAGAGTTCATATAATTTACCACCAGGGGGAGCCTAATTCCAACGTTTGCAACTGTCGTAACTCCAGTATTCCTATGCAGTCATTATGTGGGGGCCTTTTTAGGAACTGATGATTATGTGGATGAATTGAAATAATGGCATGGCTTTTAGTTCCACTTTTCCGGCCAAAAGAGCCGTTCCAATTAAAAACCAAAATGAGCTATTTTAGAGAAACTTCAGTGTTTTCAAAAGAGACTGGTTATATTTCTTTTGAAAGGAGAGTTTGTGTTACAGCTCTCTTCTGATGTGAAATGATGGTTTGGGTCACTGTGTTATAATAAGTTGCTCTGTATTATTTGTTATGTGGTGTGGTGGCAATGGTTGTTTCTATTAACCCTTGTGATATTGCATGACCTTGAATAATAGTACTCTTTAAAAATATTCTCATGGATTCTTTCTCATGGTCTCGAAATATTTGACTATGAGTACACTTGTAATCATACACATCTTGGCTAGACTGGTAATTTCTATGGTTCTTTTTCTTCTTGTGATGCCCCTTGCAGGCAGATGATGAGCACTACATCCCTCGTGCTGTGCTGTTGGACCTGGAGCCTCGAGTCATCCACACCATCCTGAACTCCCCCTACGCCAACCTGTACAACCCAGAAAACATCTATCTGTCTGAGCATGGTGGTGGAGCTGGTAACAATTGGGCCAGTGGCTTCTCTCAGGTACACTGTGTGATACTAGTTCATTCTGCCACATGAGGTAGCACAGTTGGAGTTTTTTACCCCTCACAGTATGTGATAATGTGGGGGATCTTTGCACATCTTTGTGGTTTCACTCAAGGGTAGTTGACAAATAACTTGTCCATTAACTTTTTGTTTCCCAACATCAAGGTTTTAGGTAAAAATGTGTGTGTGTGTATGTGTGATAAGTATATACACACACACACACACACACACACACACATTTAAAGTGTCTATGCCTGGCGCTGTAACTACAGTTTATGCCATTTTTAAACATCTTTTAGCTTTTTTGCAGTTCACTTGAATAATCCTTCTGTGCAACAAAAATTTTACAATTATGAATATTTCATAAATATTTAATGTAGTCTTTCAGTTAATATGAGCTCCTAAAAAAGTTATGCATAACATAAGAGGTGTAATGGTTCTTGGTAAAAAACTGAACCGCACGGTTCGCCACCCACGATTCGGTAAGCATTGGCACCGCCGTTCACCAAGTTTATTGACGCATCTGGATCACAAGGTTTTGTGAAGAAACTAAAGCGTCAAATAGATACGCACATTTACAACTCCGCTAATGCACCTTAATGGATCTGTAGATTTACATTACATTTACATTTATGCATTTGGCAGATGCTTTTATCCAAAGTGACTTACAGTGCCCTTATTACAGGGACAGTCCCCCTGGAGCAACCTGGAGTTAAGTGCCTTGCTCAAGGACACAATGGTGGTGGCTGTGGCGATCGAACCAACAACCTTCTGCTTACCAGTTCAGTGCTTTAGTCCACTACACCACCACCACTCCATGTAGATGATACGCTCCACCTGTGTTTCACGTAGGGCTGGGCGATATGGCTTAAATTATATCTCTATTTTGAAGCCTATTTACGATATTCGATATATATCTCGATAAATATTTATTTGCTCTAAAATGGCTCAAAAGTGGGGTTTTTGTTTGTTTGTTTGTTTTATCAGAGGAACCATAATTTCATCCAAACAGCCATTGTAGCCAAGTAGATTAAATAGATTAAACTCAATATTTAAAAAAAAATTTATCATATAAATGTTTGCTAGATTTACACTGCTAAATAAAGCAGAAATGCATCATCACAGTCTGTGAAAAAGGTCTATGTGTGTTTGACAGTTTACAATGTTCTGCATTTCATGAAACGCTGTTATCTCCTCCTTTTCTGTAATTCTGTGCTGCGTTTGTAGATTTGTATAATAACTTGTAACTGTTAATAATGTTTGGAATTGCGTGACTGCTTGAACCTGCATTACTTTGATTTCACGATGCACGTGAAGTCAATTACAACGATGGTCAAAAAACGTTTACAAAACAGGCACTGTTTGCAGACATCACTTGACACGAGTGCTGTATACTGGTAATGCAACCCCTGGCAAAAATGATGGAATCACCACACTTAGAGTATGTTCACCCAGCTCTTTTACTTAGTAGCAAATAAACAAATCGCAGATATGACACACACATTTTTTGTTTAATAGCTGAACATTCTGGCTTTGTGAAACATCCCTCAAACAAATTAAATTACATTATTTTAATAAATGGCATATTTTTTTCCAGATCAAGTAGAGGAAAAAATTATGGAATCATCAACAAAAAAAAAATCACAATTAGTACTTTGTTGTTCATCTGGCTTTTATGACGTCTTGAATTCTTTGAGGCATGGACATCACTAATGAAAAACAATATTCTCCATCAAGCTGGTTCCAACTTTCTCGAATAGCGGTTGACAGATCAGCTTTGCAGGATGGCAGCCTTGTCATGGACCAATTTTTTCCATTTCCACCATACATTTTCAATCGGATTGAGATCCGGACTGTTTGCTGGCCTTGTCATTGAGTTGATATGCTTTTCCTGAAGAAAAGCCTTAACACTCTTTGCTCTGTGACAAGATGCATTATCATTCTGAAAATGACTTCATCACCAAACCTATTTTCTCTCAATGGAATGAGAAAAGTGTAAAAAAAAAAAAAAAAAAAAAAAAATTTGTGTACACCTGTGCATTGACTGTTGAGGTAATGATTGCCATCTCCCCTTGTCCTTTACCTGACATGCAACCCCATATCATAAATGACTGAGGAAATTTGATTGTTTTCTTCAGGCAGTCATCTTTATATGTTTCATTAGAACGGCACCAGACAAAAGTTCGTGCATCATCGCCTTGGCCAATGCAGATTCGTGATTTATCACTGAATATCACTGTGATCCAATCAGTCACACTCCATGATTGCTTCTCTTTAGCCCACTGTAGCCTTGTTTTCTTCAGTTTAGGTGTTGGTGCTGGTTTTTGTTTGGCTTTTCTATATGTAAATCCCATTTCATTCAGACGATTTCTTACAGTTCTTTAACAAACATTGACTCCTGTTTCTGCCCAATTGTTTTTCATTTGTTTTGTTGTGCATTTTCTATTTTCAAGGCATATTGCTTTGAGTTTTCTATCCTGATGCTTTGATGTCTTCCTTGGTCTACCCGTATGTTTTCCTTTTATAACCTTCCCATTTTGTTTATGCTTCCACCAAATTTTAGAGAACTGACTGTGAACAACCAACTTCTTTTGCCACACTCCGTGTTGGATTTCCTTCTTGAAGGAGTTTTATAATCCTTTCCATTGTTTCAACTGACAACTCTTGTTGGGGTCATGTTTCCTTTCAAGAAGCCAAGTCCAACAGCTCGTTAAGGTCTGTAAGCACTCTCTTTAACTGCAGACTAATTTGCATTTTTAGACTTGTGCCAGTATTTGTTTTAGAAACGCAAATTACAAGGTAATTCCATAATTTTTTCCACAACATTGAGTGATTCCATAATTTTTTCCTCTACTTGATCTGGAAAGAAATATGCCATTAATTAAAATAATGTAATTTAATTTGTTTGAGGGATGATTCATGAAGACAGAATGTTCAGCTATTAAACAAAAAATGTTTTGTGTCATATCTGTTATTTGTTTATTTGCTATGAAGTAGAAAAGCTGGGTGATTCCATAATTTTTGCCAGGTGTTGTACATCGACATATGATAATTTATGCCGAAATCACAGAGGAAGAGCCACAGATTAGCCGAAACTGCACAAACTCCCTTTTTTTTTTAAAGCAAGCACTCAGTGCTGATTCGGACAGGCATAAAACAATAATTAAAGCGACTGGGGTGTTCATTGCCAATGATATGTTTCCCTGCACCGCTGACGAAAATGTGTGATTTCCACGTATGATTAAAACACTCTAGCTGCGTCACAACATCCCTCATATCCATTTTAATAGCAAAGTTCCTTCTATAGTGATGTACAGCTTCCGAATATTGAAAAAATGTGCAGTAGAGTTTGAAATGCATTTTATTTCGATACATGTAGTGTAATAGTGCAGATATTAAGTTAAAATGTTAGCGCAAATTAACCATAGTTTTACTATAGTAATATTGTAGTAATCATGACTGCTGTCACCATGATTTTCTTTGCAGAAATCATGGTTTTGATATAATTAACAACAGTAATACTGTAGTTTCCATATTGTAACCATGATTATACTATATATTGTACACATGACAGTAACCATGTTGATTTTGTGGTTACTTTGATTTTACTACAAATACCATAGTTAAACTATGGTTACTGTAAAACAATAATTTTTATTAAGGGCAAACCTGTTTAAGTGTTTGTTACCAAATAGAGTATTCTTACTTTGGATTTGGCAGTAAAAAAAAATAATTCTGAAAATTGCAAATACCGAACCGTGCCGAAACTGTGATACAAACAGAACTGAGAAATTTGAAACATTACACCCCTAATAACAATTATACAAGAATGTTTTAAAATTGTTTTAGATGAGGTATAACTTGTCACAGTGCTGTCACTGCCTGACAAGTCATTTCAAGTATCCATGAAAAGTAGAAAATGTGGTCAATGTCTATTTTGACATTAAAATTTTAAAGCCAAAAACACAACAGATAAAATATAATGTGGAAAATACAAAGTCGATGTATCTAGAAGTAAAAAATTTTTTTGGGTGAACGAAAGGGTTAGTTCACCCAAAAAAATAAAAATCTGATAATTTACTCTCTCTCATGCCATCCCAGATGTGTATGACTTTCTTCTGCTGAACACAAAGATTTTTAGAATAATATTTCAGCTCTGTAGGTCCATACAATGCAAGTGAATGGGTACCAAAATTTTGAGGCTCCAAAAAGCACACAAAGTAATCCATAAGACTCCAGTGCTCAAATATATATCTTCAGAAGCAATATAATAGGTGTGGGTGAGAAACGGATCAATATTTAAATCGTTTTTTTTTTTTTACTATAAATTCTCCTCCCTGCTCAGTAGGTGGCGATATGCACAATGTGAATCGCCAAAAACAAAAGAAGAATTTGAAAGTGAATGTGGAGATTGATAGTAAAAAAAGGACTTAAATGTTGATCTGTTTCTCACCCAAGCTTTACATATCACTTCTGAAGATATACACTGATCAGCCACAACATGAAAACCACTGACAAGTGAAGTGAATAACATTGATTATCTTGTTACAGTGGCACCTGACAAGGGGTGGGGTATATTAGGCAGCAAGTGAACAGTCAGTTCTTGAATTTCATGTGTTGGAAGCAGGAAAAATGGGCAAGTGTAAGGATCTGAATGACTTTGACAAGGGCCAAATTGTGATGGCCAGAGGACTGGGTCAGACCATCTCCAAAACGGCAGGTCTTGTGAGGTGTTCCCGGTCTGCAGTGGTTAGTACCTACCAAAAGTGGTCCAAGGAAGGACAACAGGCGACAGGGTCATGGCACCCAAGGCTCATTGATGCATGTGGGGAACAAAGGCTAGCCCATCTGGTCCGATCCCACAGAAGAGCTACTGTAGCACAAATTGCTGAAAAACTTAATGCTGGCCATGATAGAAAGGTATCAGAACACACAGTGCATCGCAGCTTGCTGCGGATGGGGCTGTGTAGCCGCAAACCATGCTGACCCCTGTCCACCACCGAAAGCACCTACAATGGGCATGTGAGCTTCAGAACTGGACCATGGAGCAATGGAAGAAGGTGGCCTGGTCTGATGAATCAAGTTTTCTTTTAGATCATGTGGACGGCCAGGTGCGTGTGCGTCGTTAACCTGGGGAAGAGATGGCAGCAGGATGTACTATGGGAAGAAGGCAGGCTGGCGGAGGCAGTGTGATGCTCTGGACAATGTTCTGCTGGGAAACCTTGGGTCCTGGCATTCATGTGGATGTTACTTTGACATGTACCACCTACCTAAAGATTGTTGCTGACCACGTACACCCATTAATGGCAAAAGTATTCCCTGATGGCAGTGGCCTCTTTCAGCAGGATAATGCGCCCTGCCACACTGCAAAAATCGTTCAGGAATGGTTTGAGAAACCATTGAGTTCAAGGTGTTGACTTGGCCTCCAAATTCCCAAGATCTCAATCCGACTGAGCATCTATGGGATGTGCTGAACCAACAAGTCCAATCCATGGAGGCCCCACCTCTGCTGCTAACGTCTTGGTGCCAGATACCACAGGACACCTTCAGACAGGGGCGGACTGGCCATCGGGAGAACCAGGACTTTTCCTGGTGGGCCGGCCGAGAAACGGGGCCGAATGGGCCGCGATAAGCTGAAATGGGCCGCCGCGTTATGCAGAACAGGCCACAAAACGCTGCTGCGATATGCCGAAGGGGGCAGTGATATGCAGCAAAAGCATACCAAAACAACTCTTTTGGGCCAGATTCCAAACACCCTCCAACAACGTTTGGGCCAGTTTCTATGTAAAATCCCAGCCCGATTTCTCTTCCCAGTCCGCCCCTGCCTTCAGAGGTCTTGTGGAGTACATGCCTCGGCTGGTCAGAGCTGTTTTGACGACACGAGGGGGACCTACATGATATTAGGCAGGTGGTTTTAATGTTGTGACTGATCGGTGTAGATTTAACCACTGGAGTCTTATGGATTTCTTTTATGGTGCATGTATGTGCTTATGGAGCTTCAAAGTTCTGGCCACCATACACTTGTATTATATTGACCTACAGAGCTCAGATATTCATCTAAAAATCTTTGTTTGTGTTCTGCAAAGAAAGAAAGGCATCCACATAACATACACATTTGGAATGGCATGAGGGTGAGTAAATGATGAGAGAATTTTCATTTTTGTGTGAACTATAATTTAAGGGGAGGATTTGGCCAAAAATGTTAATTCTGCCTTTATTTACTCATGTCATTCAAATCCATGTAATTTTGTAATTTTTTTTTTTTATTGAACCCATCTTTGTCATGAATGAGCATTTTGACCTAATTTTAAGGCCATACTAAAGGTCATTTAAATGAAAAAATTTTGTAAGATTTTTTCCTGGCTCGTCATCTAATGCCTCTGCTCGTTTCAGGGGGAAAAAATCCATGAGGACATTTTCGACATCATTGACAGAGAAGCAGATGGCAGTGACAGTCTGGAGGTACGAGTCTCATTGCACTGTAGACTGCATTCTCTCACTGTCTTTTTCACTTAAAGTGGCTTAGCATGCAACATTAAATGTGGTTCAGGGATAAACACTGGAAAATTAAAGTATCTTAAAGTAAATGGATGTTTTCAGTGGTGCTTTTATTTTTTTTTTTATTTATTTTTTTTGCAGTTCTGTGCAGTCTTTCAGGAAAAAAAAGTATAATTTCTGATTACATTTTAAACACTCCCTGATGATCTCCAGATGGTAGTGTGACTCACCATTTGATGTATTGTATTTTATTTATTTATAAAAAAAACATTCTTCCCATATTTCACTAGTAATCCCTTTTACAGTGCTGGCAGAAACACTTTTAGGATGCTGACATACATAGAACTATGCAAGGGTGTAGATTTGGCTTGAACATTGGGGGCGGGGTTGCAGTGTGAAGCATTTACTTGTTTCCATTGATCATGGTATAAATACCCCCCCCCCCCGGAACTATGTATGTCTGTATATGACTATGCCAGTGTGTAATCTGTGTCGTTATATTCTCCCCTACACTTTATTACCCATAATTACTGGTGTGTGTGTTTGCATGTGTAACTTGTGTGATAGTGGGAGTTAGGGAGTGGTGTGGAAGTTAAAGGTATCTGTCGTATAGTTGTGTGTGTGTGGTAAATTGTACTAATTACTGGAAGGTGAGTGGCAATTTGTGAAATTAACCAGGGCTTAGGGCAAAAATGCCCCCGTATGTGACAAAAAATACCCAGATATTTTAGATATCAGGGCTCCAGACCAAAAATAATTGATTGCGACAATAATTTAAAATCTAGTCGTCATTGGCGACAGTCGGGTTGTATGCATGCATATGCGGTTTCGTCAGATATCATCTTGAGTTATTGAATACATCTTTAGAGCACGTACCAGTGTGTCTCACACCGCTTTTCACCCATTCTGTTTTGATGAGCTCACTGCATCACACGCAACATCAAACCCAGCATGAGAGAGTCGTGAACAAATTTCTCTTTTGAACCGGATCTTTTTCATGAATCACCCGAAAAGACCTGAGGGTGTGAACTCGGGAGCTCAGGTTAGCAGTTTGAATCAGATTCACTTTCTCAGCGAATCATCCGTCAGTGAGTTCACAATTGGGAGCGCAGACATTTCAAAATAAGAGTCCCATGTGTATTTTGGGCTTCTTTATAATTAAAAGTCCCGTATTGTGTACCACTTTTTTCTTCTTCTGGTAATTATTGATTGGGATTGGAGTAGCACAATAAACTGCATCTGGAATTTCTTTCAGTTTACTCTCTTGTAGTCTCTGTGTCTGGGCCATCCGGTAACAGTAAAGAAAGACTAAGGCAATATTTAAAACAATTTAAGTTGTGTATAACTGAGCAAAAAAAGAAACGTCCCTTTTTCAGGACACTGTATTTTAAAGATAATTTTGTAAAAATCCAAATAACTATACAGATCTTTATTGCAAAGGGTTTAAACAATGTTTTCCATGCTTGTTCATTGAACCATAAATAATTAATGAACATGCACTTGTGGAACGGTCATTAAGACACTAACAGCTTACAGACGGTAGGCAATTAAGGTCACAGTTATAAAAACTTAGGACACTAAAGAGACCTTTCTACTGACTCTGGAAAAACTCCAAAAGAAAGATGCCCAGGGTCCATGCTCATCTGCATGTACATGCCTTAGGCATGTTGCATGGAGGCATGAGGACTGCAGATGTGGCCAGGGCAATAAATTGCAATGTCTGTACTGTGAGACGCTTAAGACAGCGCTACAGTGAGACAGGAAGGACAGCTGATCATCCTCGCAGTGGCAGACCACGTATAACACCTGCAAAAGGATCGGTACATCCGAATATCACACCTGTGGGACAGGTACAGGATGGCACAACAACTGCCTGAGTTACACCAGGAACACACAATCCCTTCATCAGTGCTCAGACTGTCCGCAATAGGCTGAGAGAGGCTGGACTGAGGGCTTGTAGGCCTGTTGTAAACCAGACATCACTGGAAACAATGGGCACAAACCCACCTTCGCTTGACCAGACAGGACTGGCAAAAAGTGCTCTTCACTGACGAGTCACGGTTTTGTCTCACCAGGGGTGATGGCCGGACTCACGTTTATCGTCGAAGGAATGAGCGTTACACCGAGGCCTGTACTCTGGAGCGGGATCGATTTGGAGGTGGAGGGTCCGTAATGGTCTGGGGTGGTGTGTCACAGCATCATCGGACTGAGCTTGTTGTCATTGCAGGCAATCTCAACGCTGTGCGTTACAGGGAAGACATCCTCCTCCCTCATGTGGTACCCTTCCTGCAGACTCATCCTGACATGACTCTCCAGCATGTCAATGCCACCAGCCATACTGCTCATTCAGTGTTCTGCCATGGCCAGCGAAGAGCCCGGATCTCAATCCCATTGAGCACGTCTGGGACCTGTTGGATTGGAGGGTGAGGGCTAGGGCCATTCCCCCCAGAAATGTCTGGGAACTTGCAAGTGCCTTGGTGGAAGAGTGGGGTAACATCTCACAGCAAGAACTGGCAAATCTGGTGCAGTCCATGAGGAGGAGATGCACTACAGTACTTAATGCAGCTGGTGGCCACCCCAGATCCTGACTGTTACTTTTGATTTTGGCCCCCCCTTTGTTCAGGGACACATTATTCCATTTCTGTTAATCACATGTCTGTGAAACTTGTTCAGTTTATGTCTTAGTTGTTGAATCTTTTTATGTTCATACAAATATTTACACATGTTAAGTTTGCTGAAAATAAAAGCAGTTGAAAGTGAGAGGACGTTTCTTTTCTGCTGAGTTTTAAAAAATTAATTGCCACAGCTGTGAGGGGGTTTTGATTACAGCTGCTGAGAGAGTGACAGTAAATTTGGCATTTTCTCGCATTTCGCTGTCTTAATCCACCGCTCTCTATTTTATTTTCTTCTGGAAAGTCATTCAAATGTAATAGTGGGTTTTTTCTTTTGTTCTTGGAGCAAATGGGTAAGTGAAAATTAGATTTGCTGTGGTCTCCCATTCACTCCTGTTCACCGCTGTCGAAATTTACCCTGCAAACGTTTACTTCCGCGTTCCAAAACCGGGAGTGTGAAAAAGGTCTATTGAGGGACTTGTACACAACTATTACACAAGGTGCAAATTCATTGATACTCAAGAAGACAACACACTACTATATGCATACTATATGTAAATATCTGTAATGTATATTCTGAAGAGCAGTAAAAAAAATTTTTTTTTTATCTTTTATATTTATAAAAGGGGTGTGAACATTTGAGACAAAAGGGAATGCAAACTTATTTTCTCAACTATGTTTAATAAACCTCCGATTAATGGGTTATCACCTGTCTTTTCTTCGGCTTTATATTTTGTTTCTGAACAGCAATTTAAATCGAGCAATTCTGAGCCATTTGGCTCCTTAATGTTTCAGTTTAGGAGCCAATGGCTCCGAAGTCATTTTTTAGTCTGGAGCCCTGGATATGGTGCAAAAAATGCCACTGTAATGAATGAAGTGAATTATCTTTGTTGTTTAATCTGTTAGCAACAGAGATATCTCATAATATTCTGATCTAGGCATTTCTAGTTTTGTTTTTAATGTATGTTTCTTTATACAAAAATCAACTCCAGTGGAGCAAATATTGCCCCAACACTGTGACATACACATGTGTTTTTATGTGTTAAATGTGCTGTGTTTGCCTTTTAGGGGTTTGTGCTTTGTCACTCCATTGCTGGGGGAACAGGATCTGGTCTGGGTTCCTACCTACTGGAACGACTGAACGACAGGTGCGAAAACACACCCAAAGAAGGACAAAGAGGATGCACTGATATAAGACTCAAATTTAAAATCACCCTCTTTCTGACTGAATTTTGCAGTTCACACTCCCTCTCCGGGAGGGTATATCCACACCCTCTGCATTGTCCGTCTAGTCTTGCTGTCATGAAGCGTTTGGGTGGCAGTCAGTGTAATTAGAGGGAGATGCAGGCTGCCATCACCGGGTGTAATTACCTCTTTTTAGGGGTGTGTTTAACACCTTTGCATGTGCAACCAGGAGGGTTCCACGGAACTTGTTTTCTTGGGCTTTAAACGTTAAGCCACTCTGTTCTTCTCCGTCTTTTTTAGGTATCCTAAAAAACTGGTTCAGACCTACTCTGTCTTTCCTAACCAGGATGAGATGAGTGATGTTGTCGTACAGCCATATAATTCTCTCCTTACTCTTAAGAGACTGACCCAGAATGCAGACTGCGTGGTGAGAATGAACGCACACACATTCACTGTCTGCTAACCTTTGCAGCTGGCCTAGAATATGAAAGAAGGTGTCACACACTGGCAAACACACACTAGAGTTGTGGATTTAAAATGAATGTGTTTCTATTTGAAACGGAGCCCCTCTCATACACAGCCTGCAAGCTAACTGCACATTTCCTCACAGCACATGATCCACCTCTCCAAATAGACCTCCTTTCTTCCTCTCCTGCTTTCATTCCCCAAATGGCAGCGGATGAAGGAAAGAATGACAGTCTTATATGATTATTTAATTCTCTCTCTTGATTTCCTCCATAGTAACAATATCTCGGGTTCCTGAGTTCATTCCAGGAGAGGGAGAGCACTGTCATAACTGTATATCTGGAAAAAAAAGTTTGTTTTAACGCTCACTATTTTTACTTTCTGAATGATATAAATCAGCTGATGTTTAATCAGCAAATATATCTTGTTGACTCTCTGAAGAATTAAGTATCACATGTTTGTATATCCTTGTTTGATTTATGAAGGGGTTGATTGTTCTTATCACCCCAGCAAAAAAGTAAGGCATTACATCACCATAACATTATACAAATCTGTAGCAAATCACTGTTTGTGAGAGCTGCAGTACAGCATAAATTGGGTATTAGTGGAGCAAATGTGGTTGGAATTACAAATGGTAAGGGGTATGAAATGTTTTAAGCATACTGTGTTTCTTGCAGCTGTCTGCTAGCTTTATTCCTGTCTTAGACTTGTGTAATAATGTCAGTGAGATCAGCACAAAAGATGAAGAGGCTAATGGACGGAAATTACTTTTCTGCCTCATAGAAAACTGAGTTCGATTTATCTCCAACTCTTACTGAGACTTAATTAACGCTAACTTAATTAACTCTTACAGAGACAATGTTCTCTCTCTTCATCTCTAGTACTTGTAGTCAATCTTTGTAATTTCAAAGCTCAGTTTTGTTGCAGCATTTGATAAAAGGGATTTATTTTTCAGATGCTTACAAGCTCGGGAGCTCAGGGCAAAAATGCCATCGAAATGGATAAAAATGCCCTCAATTCTAAATAAGGGGGCACAGCCACCCTCACAATATCCTTCAGGGTATTTTGATAAACTTAGGAATTAATTTTTCCCTCTGATGGCAAACAGTCCAGGCCCCAAAGCAGCCCGAAATCATGATGCTCCCTCCACTGTACGTCACCGCTGGAATTATGTTTTCATGTTGGCATGCGGTGCCTTTTTTACACCATACGTAGTGCTGTGTGTTTTTCCCAAACAATTCAACCTTAGTTTCATCAGTCCACAAAACATTTTTCCAGTAGCGTTATGGAGAGTCAAGGTGGTCTTTGTCAAATTTCAGGCATGCAAATATGTTTTTGTTGGAAAGCATCGGCTTCTTTCGTGGTGTCCTGCCATGGACACCAAGCCTTTTTAATGTTTTCTGTCAAGTAGACTCATTAACGGAGATGTTAACCAGTTCCAGTGATTCCTTCAAGTCTTAAGCTGTCACTCTAGGGTTCTTTTTTTACCTTGTTGAGCATTCTGCGATGTGCCCTTTGAGTCATCTTGGCTGGACAGCCACTACTAGGGAGAGTAGCCACAATACTAAATTGTCTCCATCTATAGACAGTTTGTCTAACTGTGGACAGATAAATATCCAAGCTCTTCGAGATAACTTTGTAACCCTTTCCAGCTTTATGCAAAGCAACAATTATTGATTGTAGGTCTTCTGAGATCCCAGAATGTTTTTCAGTCACAATGCACATTGTCATGTAGAGTTCAGACAATCTGTAATTATTGAAACATGCCTGTTGATATTGTAACTGAAATATTCCCAAATTAATTGATATTGAATCGAATCTAACTGAATCAAATGAAATTGGGAAATCGATGCTAATACCCAGATCTACAAAAATTAGTTGTTCATTTAATTTGATTGGTAACAGTCTACAGTATCTCATTATTCAGATTCAATAAACAATGTTATAATAACACACAGTTCCGACATGTGGGCAAAGGGAAAAAAAAATATTTTCTTTATCTCTTCATTTCTCTTTCAGGTGGTGTTGGACAACACTGCTTTGAACAGGATCGCCACAGACCGGCTGCACATTCAGAACCCCTCCTTCTCTCAGATCAACCAGCTGGTAAGATTTTAAATAGCATCCTGTATCTTCTATATCTTCTATGACACAACACTGATAAACTTTCACAGTAAATCACTAACAGAATCACATTTTTACAGTATAATTAAGCGTATGAGTTGTATATTCGTGACAAAGAGGTGTATGAAATACATTATGGAGATGAGCACAATTCATACTTAAACTATTTAATGATAATTTTTGTGGAGTTGCAAAACTAGAATGCTTTTAAAATTATTAAAAAAAAGCAAATGTTGGTGTATATAATAATTGTTTTGCTTTATGATATTGTATTTTTCAAAGATCAGACTCTCCTAATCTGAGGTTTTAATCCAAACTCAAAATACCAGTTCATGTCTGTAAAATAAGCCTGCAGCATGAAGGGATGGTATGATATTTAAGCTATAATTCACTTTTAAATGCCAACATTATTAAATTGACTGATGTCAGTCAGCATAAACTAAAACATTTTTCTGTGGTTATAAGGAGGGCGAAATAAAACAGCAGGAATTTTAAGATACACTTAGTTAATATTTATTAGGTTTTTTTAATCTGAGCTAATGAAATGAATCTAATGCAAAACTGTCAGTGTGTTGGCAGTGTGGACCAGGACACAGTGTTTAAAGGTGTTTTTTATTTAATTCTTTTTACATATTTCATAGCACTTATACAAGATCCCTAGTGTCAGCCCAGTGACGCCATTTACACTTGCACCCAATTACAGATAATGTAAGATCTGTTTAGATGAAATTGCAAGGCAGAAAAAACCATATCAAGTTCTTGTCATTTTGAAGCCCAGTCTTGCAGTAGAGCAGGACTGTCTTGGTGTGGTTCATGTAGGGACAGTAGAGTCATTCCTTGTATATTAATCAGGTTTGGGCGACAGTAGCTGTCCTGCAATAGTAAATGCATTTTCGAACTTAAAACTGTCAGAAAACACCCACACTGTAAAATCTGCAAATGGTTTGATTGGAAAGGGAACCAATGAGAGAATGCTTTCAGAAAACAACAATTGTTTGCAAACTTGACATCAAGTCTGAATAAGCTAATCAAATAAAATGTTTTAGAAGGCTGCTGGATGGTCTGTCGGTGCCTTATTGTATTTTCTGCAATATAAATTCAATCTGTTTGTGGCCCCCAAATTTGTAGACGCTGAAGTCACACTTTAAAATGTCGAATATCATTGCATTAGAATCAAAATATCAAACCAAGTGTCATCCTATAAAAAAAATGATACAAGGGCTTTTCTCAAAACTAACTTGGTTAGAGTACAAAAACTACTTGGGGCCACTGTATCTCAGCTCAGTCTTATCAGTTCTTCATCAGAAGAATGAAAGAAATAGGGAGTTGCCTGTTCAGGAATTTAACACATGGAATCACCAGCCTGACATGCCTTCATGTCACATTCTCTCTCAACTAATGAGCAACTTATTGACACACCTAATCAGCGGTGTAGTGCTCATCTTTGAGTTCCTCCTTTACACACATTCTTAAAGCATCTTGCTCGAAGGTAAATAGTTCACTTTTGTCATCCATCACTGTCTTTGCCTCTAATAGATGTGATCATTTGAAATGGGTCATATGGTGAACTTCAACAATACAGTGCATGCATTTCTGTGAAGTGTGACCAAAAATGCTAACATCAAACCTGTTTCACTAGTCCAGGCTATTGTGTTTCTAAACACCAACTGGTTTTACATACATGTGAGGTTTCATGTGTACAATTAGCACACCCAAATAATTGAGAAGGTACAATGTAAAATTATAATATGCCATTGATCTGATCTTTCCATTCATTCATTTCCGTTAGTGTCACCCATCCACGTAAACTGGTCATAACTAGTTGATCTTAGTTCAATACTTTAATTTTTCTTGTTTTGAACAGGTTTCTACCATAATGTCAGCAAGCACAACAACCCTCCGTTACCCTGGATACATGAACAATGATCTGATTGGTTTGATTGCGTCACTCATCCCCACTCCCCGCCTCCACTTCCTCATGACTGGATACACACCACTGACCACTGATCAGTCGGTGAGTAGTGCAAAGTCCATTGTTCAAAGAGTTGAAACAATTCAAAGATCCTTTGTAGAATGTAAATTAACTCCATTCCAGAACCTAGTGAATTGCCTCACTTTCTGCTTTTTGCATAGGCAGACTACCCTTTTTTTTTGACTGATTTGAAATGCTCTCGATGGGCAGCAACGGTCACCCATGCACACCACATAAAGAGTTTTCCATTTCACTTACAGTAGTTCAGCACACTTAAGTCCTTTTATATAAAAAAAAAAAAATGAAAAAAAAAATGAGAATGTCATCCATATCAGGCAATATTAGATCTGAATAATCATGCTTTCTCTCTCCCATTCAGGTGGCCAGTGTGAGGAAGACTACAGTTCTTGATGTGATGAGGAGGCTCTTACAGCCTAAGAACGTCATGGTGTCCACAGGCCGAGACCGGCAGACCAATCACTGCTACATTGCCATTCTCAACATTATCCAGGGAGAGGTTGACCCTACACAGGTGTGTGCATGTTAGAGGGATGTTTTCTATAATCAGTAGTCCTGCTACTGGTGACTAGCACATTTTGAGCCGTATCTGCATGTTGTCCTCATTTTTATACACCTATCAGCCACAACAATAAAACCACTAATATTGTGCAGGTCCCCCCTCGTGCCGCCAAAAAAGCGCCAACCTGCATCTCAAAATAGCGTTCTGAGATGCTATTCTTCTCACCACAATTGTTCAGAGTGGTTATCTGAGTTACCATAGACTTCATCAGTTCGAACCAGTCTGGCCATTCTCTGTTGACCTCTCTTATCAACAAGGCATTTCCATCCACAAAACTGGATGTTTTTTGTTTTTGGTGCCATTCGGAGTAAATTCTAGAGACTGTTGTGTGTGAAAATCCCAGGAGATCAGTTACAGAAATACTCAAACCAGCCCATTTGGCACCAACAAACCTCCATGCAATTATCTAATCAGACAATCGTGTGGCAGCAGTGCATAAAATCATGCAGATACGGGTCAAGAGCTTCAGTTAATGTTCACATCAAACATCAGAATGGGGGAAAAATTTGATCTCAGTGATTTGGACCGTGGCATGATTGATGGTGCCAGATGGGCTGGTTTGAGTATTTCTGTAATTGCTGATCACTTGGGATTTTCACACACAATGATGCCGAATGGTGCCAAAAACAAAAACATCTAGTGAGCGGCAGTTCTGTGGGTTCTTGTTAATGAGAGAGGTCTACAGAGAATGGCCAGACTGGTTCGAACTGATGAAGTCTATGGTAACTCAGATAACCACTCTGAACAATTGTGGTGAGAAGAATAGCATCTCAGAATGCTATTCTGAGATGCGGGTTAGCGCTATTTTGTCGGCACGAGGGGGACCTACACAATATTAGGCAGGTAGTTTTAATGTTGTGGCTGATCAGTGTATGTTTCCATGTAGGTGCATAAGAGTCTGCAGAGGATCAGGGAGAGGAAGTTGGCTAATTTCATCCCATGGGGACCAGCTAGCATCCAGGTGGCGCTCTCCCGCAGATCCCCCTATCTGCCATCAGCTCACCGTGTCAGTGGGCTTATGATGGCCAATCATACCAGCATCTCTTCGGTAAGCCAGTGTTTCCTGCACTGCTATTCAGCAGCGGCGCTCGGCCGCTACTGAATCTCCAGCACCATGGCAAATGATACCCATGTCGTGAGCTTGCAGTCTGAATTGAATATGATGAGATAATATTACCACGTGCCGTGAAATAACGCAAAAACAACACTTCTTTCTATTGCATTGTGTAGGGCTGAACTAGCCTTCTGATCTATACTCGATGACCTTATGTGAATATAAACTGCAAAGGGCTGTGATGTGATTTAATCAAACAGTCTGTACATGATGCTCATGTGAATATCTGTGCCGCTCCACGAATTTCATCTCATGCACAGAATTACAGATGTGTTGCGTTGGTTTCGGTTTGGTAACGTGCGCTGATATATTTATAGCGCTCCGACTTCACTTTCATTGTTCACTACAAGTTCCTATACAAATCTTAAACAACCCTATGACACCAGGTTTTTGTAGACAGAAGAGGAGAGGAGATCATCTCGAGGGTTTAACCAGATCCCATAGCAATGCTGCGTTTATTAAATTATTGGAGAAATATTAATTGGGTATAATAATAATATTAATGTAGTTATTTTTAGTTATTTTAATACAATTGTAGGCCTAATGTATTTCTGTAATTTCTTAATGTAATTATAATAATAAAGATTATTATTATTATTATTATTATGAGGGCCTGAAATTCGGCGTGGATGCGGGTATTGTGCACAAATTGAATCAATCCTGCATGCTACACGTTCATAACGCGGGGAATTTCCACACTATTTTATTCATTTTAACATGTAGCTGAGAACTGGTAAACCAATACATACAGATGAACAAATCAAATCAATAATCTTGTTTTTGTATCAAACTGTAATTCCACAATCTGGACAAATAATTCAGCTCTTCTGCATCTCTCATATGCAGCTTTTGGCAGCTCATTAAACACATGTTGAGTTTAGTGTGAGCGTGCGCAGTGACGAAGTGCATATTAACTTAACGTAAGATGTTACAGATCTATAAACCTGTTCATGAGACTGTCGTTGTACCGCCTCTCTCTGTATTCGAGCGATGTGTTAAAACTATCGCTCCTGGGGCCTGGGTAGCTCAGCAAGTAAAGACGCTGATTACCACACCTGGAGTCGCAAGTTGGAATCCAGGGCATGCTGAGTGACTCCAGTCAGGCTTCCTAAGCAACCTTTTGGCCCGGTTGCTAAGGTGGGTAGAGTCACGTTGGGGTAACCTCCTCGTGGTCGCTATAATGTGGTTCTCGCTCTCAGTAGGGCGCGTGGTGTGTTGTGCGTGGATGCCGCAGAGAATAGTGTGAAGCCTCCACACGCGCTAGGTCTCCGCGGTAACGCGCTCAACAAGCCACGTGATAAGATGCATGGATTGACGGTCTCAGACACAGAGGCAACTGAGATTTGTCCTCTGCCACCCGGATTGAGGCGAGTCACTACGCCACCACGAGGACCTAGAGCGCATTATGGAATTGGGCATTCCAAATTGGGGAGAAAAGGGGAGAGGAAAAAAAACAAAAAAAAAAACATTGTTTCTGTTTATAATAAACAAAGCTGTCAACACTGCAAGCGCATGACGCTGGGGCGATCTAGTATTGCCGGCTTTCATATCGTGGTGCTCCATCATAAAAATACAGCACAAAGAAAGGCAGAAATAGTGCAATAAATCAATAAATGCCTTGTATGCAACCAGAACTGCTCAGATGCAGGGTGAAGGGAAACAGTTAAATAGATATTAGGCTACATCTCTCTAGAGCAGTTTTAATAAATATGAAATGTACATAAACAATAATAATAGCCTGTAGTAATATTAATACTATAATATTATTAATATAGGCTACATAACAAGAAACTATTATCAGTCTATCTTTAAAATACATATTATATAAGCAAGGTTCTCAAGATTGAATTTGTTAAAAAAAATCATTTTGTCAACATTAAACTGAGATTTTTAAAGTAACTGTTGAGTATTGACTTGAACTCTGATATTTCACTCATAAATTAAAATTCTGTCATCACTCACCTTCGTATTGTTGCAAACCTGTATGACTTTTTCTTACATTGAAAATTCCATTTCCTATATGCTTAAAACAGTTTGTAAGCCCTGTGTAGTACTTTACAAATAAATATTATTATTATTATTATTATTTGTGTTAAACTCAAAATCCGTGATAATGCTCGCGGAGATGGTTTTGAAGGTTTGAAGTGTTTCCTGACTGAGCCAACACTTCTACGACAAACCTTACAAACTGGATAACTGAGAAACATTGAAGGTGCCTCGTAGGTCTTTAATGGGTTCTGAACCCTAATTGCCATTTAAAAGAATAGTTCACCCAAAAATGAAAGTTTTCTAATCATTTACTCACTCATGCCATCCCAGACATTTATGACTTACTTTCTTCTGCTGAACACAAAGATTTTTAGAAGAATATCTCAGCTCTGTTGGTATTTTCAGTGCAAGTGAATGGTGACCAGACATTTCAAGCTCCATAAAAGCAGCATAAAAGTAATCCAAAAGACTCCAGTGGTTAAATATGTCTTTAGAAGTGTTGATGAGAAACAGATCAATATTTCAATCAATTTTTACTATAAATCTTCACTTTCAGAATGTGAAAAATAAAGTGGAGATTTATAGTAAGAAATTACTTAAATATTGATCTGTTTCCCACTCACACTTATCGCTTCTGAAGACCTATTTAACCACTGGAGTCTTATGGATTACTTTTTTGCTGATTTTATGTGATTTATGGAGCTTGAACGGTCTGGTCACCATTCACTTGCATTGTATGGACCTACAGAGTTGAGATATTCTTCTAAAAATCTTCATTTGTGTTCTGCAGGAGAAAGAAAGTCATTCACATATGGGATGGCATGAGGGTGAGTAAATAATGAGAGAACTTTTATTTTTGTCTTTAACACACCCAACATTTTCTCACATAGTGGATCTCAACTGCTGTGTCTCTGACAAGTCTGTATGCTGTGCTTGCGACTCACGCGTGTCACCTTTAAAATGGAGTGATGGTTGAATGTAAAATGAGTTTTTTTGTATCATGTCAAAGTTATATTATGCTGTGTAAATGTAGCATTCTGATCGTAATTGAACTGATTTGAACTTAAGAAAAGTAAAAAAAAAACCTGACTTAAAATATAGATTTTTTTCCGGTGATATTGATTCTTAAATCATCAAGATCGATCTTTCACTCTATATGGCAACCCTCTGTTTAAGCAATAAAGCATGAGAGGCTGTGCTAAATTGTGTATATAGCCACGACTGTTGCTAACGGTATGAAAACGATCCGTTTTAAAACCGAGGTATATCATATAAACTGTTACATAAATATCCACACTAGACAGTATAAGAGGGACTAGATGGACGACGCATAGAAAAATTAATAGGAGAAATTATAGAGCTCAATATGGCGGCTGTAGGAATGGAAGTCCCACCTTTCTGTTAAAAGAGCCAATCAGTGTTTGATAGTTTGTTTACTTGCATGTGCATAATGTTATTGCTAATTTGAAATGTTATTGTAGCATATTCTTGACAAACAGTTTTAGAGATTTTGGTCTTTCACCATTTAAGGTAAATTGGAGTTGTACAACCCGAACCCAAATCTACCACTAAAGTACACCAAATTTAACATTCATTTTGATCGTAAACGGGTGCCTCAGATTTGGGTAGACACTGGATTATCTAATCTGTCTTCTCTCCCACAATCCCAGTTGTTTGAGCGAACCTGTCGTCAGTATGATAAACTGAGGAAGAGGGAGGCCTTCCTCGAGCAGTTCAGGAAGGAGGACATATTCAAGGAGAACTTTGACGAGCTGGATAACTCTCGTGAGGTGGTTCAGCAGCTTGTAGACGAGTACAGCGCCGCCACACGGCCCGACTACATTTCCTGGGGTACACAAGAGCAGTGAAAACCCCTCCAGTTACTGCCTAAAGCTCTTGATATATATATATCCTGTAAATAATGGAATTACTCCAGTAGCAAATAGCAGTATTGAAGTAGTGATTGCTCCTCTTAAAACCAGAGACTCATTTTCATAAATCCTCCAGAGCCTTCTCATGTATTGTAGGTGAAGAGATCTTTAGCACTGCATTACTGCTGTTGTAAGAACCTTTCGTATAAGTGACTTTCATCTCTTTACAGACGTGTAGAAGAGTTCTTCATAATGTGGTGCCTCTATCCTGAGCTGTAATGAACTTTCACTCTCGTTTCCTTTCTCTCTTTGTTTCTTTTAATCATAGAATTTATGGCTCTTTCATAGTCTATTTTTGTACTGCACTCTGCACTCTTCTGCACAAAATCTACATCAGTCTATGTCAGGGTGATGCACAGTTGTCTGCACACAAGCTTCCATGACCTCACATGTCAGAAGTATACACGGATAAGATGGGGTGGTCTCAGATGAATGTAACCGTAGGAGGGAGTGTGAAAGATTTAGCCTCTTGGAAAAGAACAGATTAAAAGTATCTTATGAATGCTATCTAACTCCCTTACATTCACGCATGCATGCTTTTAGACAAAAGGCACTTGCTTTCAGGGGCTAGACAATGATTGTATGGTTTTTACCCCGTCTTTTCTGAAAACAATTTTTATGGATTACACTAGAAGATTATCTTAAGAGTTTTGAGACTATCAGCAAAGTCAGTGTTATGCTGTACCTCAGTACATCTTTTCAATCAGACGACCCTCTTGTGGGTATGTTGTTTAGCAAGTCAAATCAGTGATGTTACCTCAAAGTCTGGCAGACTCAATTGTACACAACTCCAATGCATCTAGTGCTCCTTTTTCTTTTTTGTTTTTGTACTGGAGAGTAGTTGTACCTCCAGAAATATTTTCTCCATGTGAAACTCTTAATGCCAAAATTCTTTGAAAGTGCTCTCTTTTCCCCAGTGTTGTGATTATTAATGTTTTACTGTGTATATAGTTTGCCATCAGACTTGATGCATTTACTTGAAGTTCATGAGATTAGAATAAATGTTTTTCTACGAGGAAAATGTCCATGATTTTTTATTTCACTACAGTAAGAGTGTATGGATTACTAATCAGAATTACATTGTTCTTTACAAATAAATGCAGTATGGCTTGATTATTTAATGCCATTCGTACATTGTTGAAAGTGGCTAAATAATTTTTTGGGCCACTTTTTTTATTTATTTATTTATTTTTTGTATTTATTTTATTTTCTGCAAATTATGGAAATTGCTCCAGCAAGGCCAACAGTATGTTTTTTTTTTTTTCCTTTACTATGTTTCAAAAATACGAAATTGTCCCATCTTTTTATTCAACTTTGTATTGTCTTTAAAGCCTAACTTCACAAGCTGTTAAAATTTTAGATTTAATTTGACTTTTTTAGATAAGTGCAAAAATGTGTAATATCAACTATCCTAACAGTTATCGGCCTTAATAACTTAAAGGAATATTTCGGGTTCAATACAAGTTGAAGTGCACCTATTATGGTTTTTAAACGTGCCTAATTTTGTTTTAAAGGTCTCATACAATAGATTTACATGTATTCAAGGTCAAAAAACACTTTAAATTGCTCAATTTAAATTGCAGCATAACCTTTTTTTTCCCAGTGTCTCAAACGACACGTTCAATGATCCGTTCTAAAGGATTCATTCTAAACTCCGCCTTTCAGAGAGCCTACTCTGCTCTGATTGGTCAGATGTCCAGTCTGTTGTGATTGGTCTACCGCTTAGTGTAGTGTTTGAGGGTGGGTCAAAGCTGTTCGCGAATAGCCAATGAAGACCAGAGTCGGGTTTTTTGTTACAAAATTACGTCTGGAATTACTAACGACTCGTTTCAGGTGTTCAGAATCGGTTCTTTCTTTTGGGAGTCAATAACTCCATTTGTTGTGCACTTTGATTTTTGAAGCTTTGCAGACTTTTTTACATTCACAAACAGCTTTATAACACACCACATGAAAGGTAATATTTGAAAAACCATAATAGGTGCACTTTAAGCTCAATGAACAGCATTTGTGGCATAATATTTACCACAAAAATTTATTTCAACTGGTCTCTCCTTATATATATATATATATATATAAGAAAAATCTGCATTCCAGTGAGGCACTTACAATGGAAGTGAATGGGGCCAATCCGTAAACGTTAAAATACTCAACTGTTTCCAAAGTATAGCAACAAGACAAACAATGTGTTAACATGATTTTAGTGTGATAAAATCACTTACTAACCTTTTCGGTGTAAAGTTATAGCCAATTTTATAACTTCCTTGCCATGACTATGTAGTCAACAGACCCTAAAATTTACTATTTAAACAACTTTACAGCTCAAATAATACACCTGTTTGAACAGAATAATTAATGAAAATACTTTTATAAAATTATAACATTCAAATTTCTGCCTTTAACCATTCGATTCCATTGGAAGTTCCTCACTGTGATTTTGATTTTTGCTTTTTTAAAGAAAAGGACGGACAAGTTTTTTGTGTGGTAATCAACATTATGCCACAAATGCTGTTGATTGAGTTTAACTTGTATTGAACCTGGAATATTCCTTTAACAGTTAAATATTTGGTAACATTTCTGTAATATTTAACACTTTCACAACCACACAGTATACCTGAACCTCAAGTAATTGTGTAATGGTACTGCTTTTTATTACATACATTATGCACCTTTTTGCATTATTGCACATTTAAGTTAGCTGTACAAACGATAGTGCGATCGACTATTACACGTGTAACATAAGGTACCATGAAGCGTACAAACCGTCCAAAGCATCAGAGGTTGTCATTTGAGTTCTGTTACAAGTATGACAGTGGGCAGAGCTGCCTGCAGCTGCACAGTGACATGAAAAGAACGCAAGAACATGTGGCAACCACTACTTGCCATCACAGGGGCTGTAATAAGAACATGGTTTGGTTTACCAGTGAGGCAAAAGACACTGCATACATTTTAAACATTGAAGTAAAGAACAAAAAAGAAATTCAAAATAAACAGCATAAAAGTTGTGACTGCCCTCCACATTTGCATTTCAAGTAGTTGGTAACCTTTTGTTAGAGCTGTATGGAGCAAAAAGAGTACACCAAATAAACTATGTATATAGAAAAGAATGAGCCCGATTATGGTGTACAAGTTAAAGATTGCACAGACTATGTGTTTGACAGGCACTATTGGCTCCTCTGAAGGCAACCTGAAGCCCCATACTGAAAATGGGCTCAAGCTCAGGATCATTGGGCAGGTTTTATTGCATTAGTGTTAGCTTGGTAGTCAAGGGGGGGGGCATAATCTGAGGGAAAGAAGACCCCCCAAACTTAAAAGATATTTGGTCCATGTTTAAACGTGACTTTGATTAGGGCGAATGACTTCACATTTGGTTTACTATGACATCAAATAATAATCCTTTTGGAGCTACATACAGTAATTAACTGATTATTAACTAGTTATGTTGCCATTTGTAGACCTCTCGCTACAGGGTGAAGATAAACTCAAATAACAAAAAAAGTATAGAAACCTAATGACATCATATTTTAACTATGAAATCATCAGCTCTTAGTAAATATTTCCAATGCAAGCACTAAAATACAAATACAGGTCTTTATGAAAGATATATAAAACAAATGTAAAAAGAACAATAAAAAAAAACTAACTTCCACACAATGTATACAACAGGCAGCCATAAATAAAACTAGGAGAAACTACACACACATTATAGAAAGACAATATGCTCTCTCAGCAGATGAAAGACACTGTGCTTGAACCATTAGTCATAAAGCTGACATAAGCATGAAAGCACAACAAAGGCTACAGGTTAGGCTCTTATGGAAATGTCATATCTATAGAACATTGGACGATAATGTTGCATATCAATAGCGTTGATTATTTGTCTTTCATCTTTAGTGTTTTAATACATCAAATGAGGTCTGGGATGCTTTGAGAGAACCAAAATGGTCATGTTTTTGAAAATGTCATTAACCTTCACAGGTACCAGACTGCAACAGGGTGTCTTAATCAGTTCTTTTAAGCCGGATCTAAGGATCTGAGGCTGTTGTGGCTACAGGACACACAGTGTTGAGTTATTGTAAGCTAACAGCTCAGTCAAGCAGCACCAGGTCGGGCTCAAATCATTTTCACAAATACACTCACATCATACAGACAAGCTAAAGATCTTTTGGTTTCTGTTCTACAGCTTAGAATATTCAAATCCCTCTCTCTTACTGTCACACACACAAACATCGCTTCTGTAACGGACAGTTCTGAAAGTCTGTGTAATGAAAAGTGACGACCCTGCTTTCGTTTCAAGGTCATATAAAGTTTGATTAATGAGTTGAATGACGAGCCAGGCAGAAGTCGCTCAAGAAACGTAAAGAGCAGCTCAAGTGTGTGTTGGTATGTGTGAAATGGCAACATGTTGGCATCCTTTTTCTGCAGTGCACTAAGACGACACAAGAATTCCTCTTAGTCTCTTGAATCGTGCTATTTTCTTTAGCAGGGGCCCTGTGTCCTCTCTGGATTTGGTAGGCGGTGCAGCAAGGTTGAGTTCCTGAACTCGCTCTCTTGTTGTGGCTCTTTGGTTTCCTCTGGCACCAGACAATCCTTTCCACATTACAGTCACATCTTAGTTAGTCCGCTTTGCAGAGCACAGGGGAGCAATCAGCCAGGACTGCAAATGCATGTGTGTGTCAGTCACACTGTGTGTGTATGTGTGCGAGTCTTTCTTTCTCTACACCGGGTGAGAAGGTAGCTCAAGTAGGGAGGGGTGGAGCTTTGGGTTGGTTTCTATGGAGATGCAGTCATCCTTGCCTAGCTGGCGACTGGTGGCACTGAAGTAAGCATTCATCAACTGCATGATCTCAGTCAGCTGAGAGAGAGAGAGAGAGAGAGAGAGAGATTACTTTAGTAACTTAAAAAAGCACTTGCTTCACTTTTAAAAGACCTATATGATTTATTAATGCATGATATCTAACAAATTATTAATTCATTTGCATAAAACAAACATTCTAACATTAGCATTAGCTTTATATTAGCTGACTGAGTTCTGTCATATAAAAAAAAAAAACATATCATTGAAATAAATCACTGAAATATAAATAATTTTGCAAAATCATTGCTTTCCATTGTTTTATGTCAACAAGCATCTTCCAACATCAGCAACTTGTGTATCATCTAGAATCTCAAGTTTACCCACTGGTAAATACGACTTTGCCCGATCATTCATGTGCTTGGAGCTCGTAATTTCGACTCCACTTAAAGGCTGCATAAACACTTTTCAGTTTTATGTGCAGTATACATCAGATGTCAGTAAACAGACTGTGGGTGTGCCGTCTGAAGCTGAGACTGTACTGTTGTAGGTCCTTGCAATTCAAGTGAATGGCAACCAAAATTTTGAAGCTGAAAAAAAATCACATAAATGCAGCATAAAAGTAATCCATAAGACTCCAGTGGTTTAATTTATGCCTTCTAAAGCGATATAATCAGTTTTGGGTGAGAACAGACCAAAATGTAAATATTTTTTCACTATAAATCTTGACATCAGCAGTCTACTTGGTGATCATGATTTGAAGCTCGATGACACTTCCTATAGCGCCATCTAGCACTCCGCGCATGTGCAAACACTAGGAAGTGTAATCGAGCTTGAAATCATGATCGGGCCAAAAGACTACAATGGCAAGATGTACAGTGAAAAATTAGTTACATTTTGGTCTGTTCTCACCCGAAATCGATTAGATCGCTTAAGACGACATGGATTAAAGCACTTGAGTCATATGGATTACTTTTATGCTGCCTTTATGTGCTTTTTGGAGCTTAAAAGTTCTGGTCACCATTCACTTGTATTGTATGGACCTACAGAGCTGAAATATTCTTCTAAAAATCTTTGTTTGTGTTCTGCAGAAGAAAGTAAGTCACAAACATCTGGGATGGCATGAGGGTGAGTTAATGATGAGAGAATTTTAATTTTTGGGTGAACTATTTTCTTAAATGCCGATTATGGTTCAGAACAGCTTAGGGTGTACGTTGATAATCGGGCATCATAAATAGTGTGTGAGCTGGCAGAGGTGAAGAGAAGTGTTTTGGCATGAAAAATAGATTCATCAGGTTGAACACACAAAAGAAATGGCACAGAATGAGTGTGAGTTAACATCAGGAGAAGTAAAACTGGTTCTCTCAGTGTTTCCACATGTGTGCACTTTGAATGACACAGCTGGTCTGACTTATATTGTGCAAGTATTGCAGGGACGTTTGAAGTACATTGAGATACAAACCCCGTTGACGTCACTGTCTTTCTAGTTTAGAAAAAAAAAAAAAAACTAGAATAACAGAAGATTCTTCTGTTTGTTGTGTTAACTCTTAACTTTAGGAGTGAACAGAAAATACAGATTTTGGCACATATGGTGCAGATCTGCCATTTGTGTATTTTACAATTTTTATTCAGTAAATCAAAAGTAATCTGAAACAAGATTTTTATATTTTCTGAAGAAATTGCCCCTGCTGAGCTTGCTGCAACGATGCTAGGGTGTTGTGGGTGGTTGTCAGGCCGTTGCTATGTGGTTGCTAGGGTGTTCTGGGTAGTTGCTTATTGGCCGAAGTAAAGAAACAAAACAAAAAAAACACCCCCTAGTCTATTTGATACTTTGGTTCATAGATATGGCTCGGGTCTCTCCTTTAATACAAGTCTATGGGGATAAAACGAGTCTGTGGGGATTTTTTCCCCCCGTTTTATCGCCCACGTGCGGGATGAGGTACATACCGAAGCTTAACACTTAGGGTACTAAGTGGCTGGCTGTTGTGAAAAACAGTAATATAGTGATATCGATGATATGAGGTCCATTATACTTGGACCTCCTATTGAGAGGACAAAAAACGTCCCTCTTAATTGACATGATGGAGAAAGTAGTAAAGGTTGTTTTTCCCTCGTTTTGTTGAGATGGTTCCCTCTTACCTTGGTGGTTTCAAAGAGCAGGTCCCGATCTCCTGCGGTGATCCTGAATGTGTTGCTGTCAGAGACACCATAGGACACGATCTGACCAATGGGCAGAGACTCCAGAGCTTCAGCCTCTCCCTGACGATAAAGAGACACACAGGAAGCAGCCACGCCCAGCCACAACTTCTGAGAGAAGCTTCCTGTCGAACTCTAAGAGGAGGATGAACAAGTCAAGCACAGCTGTGCTCAAATCACCTTTTTCTTGTTAAATTAATAAGCTAGGTGCTACAGTATAAAAATGTGTGATGCAATCTCTGACTATTAATTTTAAAAGTTTGACAGATTTTTAGTTTCAGTCATAGCTAAAAACTTTTGATAAAAAAATATAATATCGTCCATTTTACTCAAAAAAAAATAAAAATAAATAAATAAATAAATAAATAAAAATATTTTAGTTGATGATAATGTGCAAAATGCAAAATAAAAAACATAAAATAAGTAAAAAAAATGATTCATTTAAACATCTACTAATGCTTGCAACCTCTAACCCTTTATCAACATAAAATTCAACATTTGAAAACTGTCGTTGTAAAAACCTAAGCACCTTATAATCGCATATAATGAGAATAATGAAGAATTAGCTACATTTTAGAAGTTACTGCATTATGAATTCATCATGCTTTAGAAACTCTTATGAAGTAAAGGGATAGAGCGCCCAAAAATGAAAATGTTGTCATCATTTATTCACCCTCATGTTGTTCTAAACCCATGTGTGTTTCTTCCATAGAAAAAAAAAAAAGAGAGAGATGTTAGGCAGAATATTAGCCTCCGTCACCATTCACTTTCATTGCATGGAAAACGTGTAATAAATGTTAATGGTGGCTACTGAAGGCTAACATTCTGCCTAACATCTCTTTTTTTTTGTTCCACGGAAACAGAAATCACATGGGTTTGGAACAACATGAGGGTGAGTAAAGGATGACAGAATCTTCATTTTGGGGTGAACTATCCCTTTAACACTGATCTCTCATGTTCCACTCACTATGTAGAAGTCCACTTCATAAAGCGTGCAGCCGAACCCAGACCACTGGCGAGCGATCGTGAGATAGGAGGCCATGCTGTCACTGTGACTGTATCCCACCAGGGCTTTCCAGCGCTCTAAAATGGCTGACATCACCATAGTGCTCTCCTCCCTCAATCTGGCCCGCAGCCTTTGATCCTGTTCCTGTCGACGCTTGTGCCCCCACAGCGTCCCGGCCAGCAGGCCCCCAGGGAAGGAAGGGCAGCCAGGGGGATCCACAGGGGACAGCAGGGCCCGGGCCTCCACCACTTCAGCTGGGAAGAGCTGCTCCACAGGCGGGTACGGAGAGAGGGTGCTGAAATCCCCCAGCAGGCACTGCAGTCTCAATGCCGCCAGGGAAAGCAGGTCATCCTCACAGGCTGGCAGCTGCCCTCGCACCACCATCTCATGACACTGAGAAAGAGAAACAGAGAGGGAGTAAGTGAAGCAAAGAGCGAGGGAACGTTTACTTTGTTTGTATGTGTGCTTTTCATTCAACTGATAAAGAAGTTACACATACTTCTGTCAACACCAGTGTGAAACCAGTCCACATGAAACACAAATACAGGGAAGAATTGGAAAATCCCACTTCTTTCTGTGACCTTGATTCACTCTGTGCTGTTTCATGCAAATATTTAATGTTTTAAATGGGAGTCCACTGGCGAGGCTGGCAACAGTCATGTTCCTCTAACGCTGCTTTTATTATCCAGCAGAAATGAATAGCTTTTATACTAAATGTTCTGAGAAGGATATCCATTATTACAGTCCGCTAAAAGGCAATTCTTTGTAATTCCAATACTTTTTTTTTATCAGATACATTGTATTTTCATCCAATAATCTAAATTCAACAATCTCACTGTTTTCTGTCTATTTCAAGGATGTAACCAAATATTCAAGATTACTAATTTATTTACATTCTCATTTCACTTGCTTTCCTTTGGCTTTTCATCTTTTAGTCTTTAGTCATCAGTTCTCAAACTGCCTCTTGGGGATTAATCTAGTTGTATTGTATTGTATTTGTACCTGTTCATAGAGAAAGAGGTACTCAATGCTGTCTGTGCTGATGTTATCCGTGTCCAGCAGACAGTAGAGCTTAAAGCAGAGTCTCCACTGAGACTCAGAGTCTGGGTCTTTAGCTGACAGACTGGAACAGAGGGAGGGAGAGAGAGAGAGAGAGAGAGAGCGATTTGTTAACGGAAATTTCTGTGTATCAGATATTCATGTGAAGTGTCAGAAAATAAACTTAAATAATAATAACTGTACACTACATTAAACGTTCAGAAATATACACCTCTAAGCTAAATCACAGTGGGAGGCTGAAATGTCAAATAAAGTTACAAAAAAACAACCCAAGAAAAACTGACAAATTTTTCCACGTTTAGCTAAATATTTTTTTAAAAGTGACATTTTCAAATGTATATATTTCCATACTTTCTAAATATTTAGCTCAAGATTTTATTTAATATTTACATTTAGATTAAAGGAATATTCCGGGTTCAATACAAGTTAAGCTATCAACAGCATTTGTGGCATAATGTTGATTCCCGCAAAAATAAATTTCGACTCGTCCCTCCTTTTCTTTAAAAAAATATAAATAAAAAAAAATAAAAAGCATTATTGAAGTTACAGTGAGAAACTTACAATGGAAGTCAATGGGGGCCATTTTTTGGAGGGTTTAAAGGCAGAAATGTGAAGCTTATAATTTTATAAAAGCACTCGCATTAATTATTCTGTTAAAACTCATGTATTATTTGAGCTGAAAAGTTGTTTAAATCATTGTTTTTATGGTCGTTTAAGCGTTTACAGCATTACGTTGTCATGGCAACGAAGTTGTAAAATTGGCTATATCTTTACACCGAAAAGTTTAGTAAGTGATTTTATCACACTAAAATCATGTTAACATGCAAATTGTTTACATTTTGTGTCTATACTTTTGAAACAGTGAGTATTTTAACGTTTATGGATTGGCCCCATTCACTTCCATTGTAAGTGCCTCACTGTAACCCAGATTTTTGCTTTTTTTTTAAAGAAAAGGAGGTCATCATAATTAATTTTTGTTGTAATCAATATTATGCCATAAATGCTGTTAATTGAGCTTAACTTGTATTGAATTGGAATAATCATTAACATTTTTACTGAAGATTTTTATTAACATTAGAATTTTAGATTTATATTTAAAATAAATATCCTTTAAAATAATAAATATTTATTGAATAAAATATTTAAAATAAGACATTTTAGAACTGCAATATTTTAAAAGCTTATTTATGTACATCTAGACAAAAGAGAAGTTATTTATTGCTAAATATTACAAACTGGGCCATTTTTTTAATTTACATTCTTCTCTATTTAACAATCGGTGCCCCATTTCAAATTTTTTCAGTCTTTAAGTAGCACAGGAGACTCCAGACAAGGCATGATGATTACAAATAAAATCCAGCAACAATCCCTTAACACACGACTAAACTCACCCAATAGAACCACATGACTCACCCTGATTCATAGAGCTGTATGTGCAGTTTTACACGTGCGGGTTTGTTTGTGTGTGTGTGTGTGTGTGTGTGTGTGTGTGTGTGTGTATATACACACATACACTGGTGGCCAAAAGTTTGGAATAATGTACAGATTTTGCTCTTATGGAAGTAAATTGGTACTTTTATTCACCAAAGTGGCATTCAACTGATCACAATGTATAGTCAGTACATTAATCCTCCACAGGCAGCAATGACAGCTTTGCAGATCCTTGGCATTCTAACTGTCAGTTTGTCCAGATACTCAGGTGACATTTCACCCCACACTTCCTGTAGCACTTGCCATAGATGTGGCTGTCTTGTCGGGCACTTCTCACACACCTTACAGTCTAGCTGATCCCACAAAAGCTCAATGGGGTTAAGATCCATAACACTCTTTTCCAATTATCTGTTGTCCAATGTCTGTGTTTCTTTGCCCACTCTAACCTTTCCTTTTGTTTTCCGTTTCAAAAGTGGCTCTTTCTTTGCAATTCTTCCTATAAGGCCTGCACCCTTGAGTCTTCTCTTTACTGTTGTACATGAAACTGGTGTTGAGCAGGTAGAATTCAATGAAGCTGTCAGCTGAGGACATGTGAGACGTCTATTTCTCAAACTAGAGACTCTGATGTACTTATCCTCTTGTTTAGTTGCACATCTGGCCTTCCACATCTCTTTCTGTCCTTGTTAGAGCCAGTTGTCCTTTGTCTTTGAAGACTGTTGTGTATACTTTTGTATGAAATCTTCAGTTTTTTGGCAATTTCAAGCATTGTATAGCTTCATTCCTCAAAACAATGATTGACTGACGAGTTTTTAGAGAAAGCTGTTTCTTTTTTGCCATTTTTGGTGTAATATTGACTTTAAAACATGCCAGTCTTTTGCATACTGTTGCAACTCAAAAACAAACACAAAGACAATGTTAAGCTTCATTTAATGAACCAAATAGCTGTCAGCTGTGTTTGATATAACGGCAAGTGATTTTCTACAACCAAATTATCAATTTATCATGATTACTCAAGGATAAGGTGTTGGAGTGATGGCTGCTGGAAATGGGGCCTGTCTAGATTTCAACAAAAATTACTTTTTTCAAATAGTGATGGTGCTGTTTTGTACATCAGTAATGTCCTGACTATACTTTGTGATCATCTGAATGCCACTTTGGTGAATTAAAGTACCAATTACCTTCAGAAACAGCTAAATCTGTACATTATTCCAAACTTTTGGCCGCCAGTGTATGTGCGAGAAAAAGACTATGCCTGTGTCCATGAACCCACTTCTGAGAACAGTTGGCAAACATACACAGACAGACAAACGCAAACACACTTCCAAGTATAAAATGGATGCCTTGAATTGTGGCAGGTTTGCTTATCTCCAATTCAGTTTGCTTTTCACATCAGTTAATGCTGATGATATCAGTCTAACCTTGAAATATCTACTGGAACTGTGAATACAAACAGAGAGCTGTCTGACCCATGTCCATTCTCACAGAGTGTGCGTGTATGTTCTAGTCAGTTTGTTTAAATGTGCTTGTGGAGATTTATTAAAGGAGTAGTTCACCCAAACATGAAAATTCTCTCATCCCATCCCAGATGTGAATGACATTCTTTCTTCTGCTGAACACAAATTATCATTTTTAGAAGAATATTTCAGCTTTGTAGATCCATACAATGGTGAAAGGTGACCAAAAAGCCCATTAAGGCAGCATAAAAGTAATTAATATGACTTCAATGGTTAAATCCATGTTTTCAGAAACAATGTGATGTGTGGGTGAGAAACAGATTAATATTTATGTCCCTTTTTACTATAAATCCTCCTCCCTGTCCAGTAGGTGGCGATATGCACAAAGAATAGGAATCGTCAAAAGCAAAAGAAGAATGTGAAAGTGAAAGTGGAGATTTATAGTATAAAGGACTTTCTTTTTGGAGCTTCAAAATTGTGGTACCCATTTACTTGCATTGTGAGGACCAACAGAGCTGAGATATTCTTCTAAAAATCTTTGTTTGTGTTCAGCAGAAGAAAGTCAAACATTTGGGATGGCATGAGGGTAAGTAAATGAATGAGAGGTTTTTCATTTTTGGGTGAACTATCCCTTTAAAGCATTGGGAAGTGAATAAGCCAAAGATGAAGGTCTACAACCCTTACAAAGAAGTACTGTGACACTAACATGGTACAATGATGGTAATACCAAGGTAACTGAATATATACCATGGTACTGAGTAAAAAAAAATTACAATTGTACTACCACGATATTTTCTGGTACTTTTTGAACAGTATGTGAAATAAACTTCATGTGCTACTGTGGGACATTATTAATCTCTATATTCCCTTTACTCACTTATCACCAATTCCACATAATACAGCAACTAGGTGAAGAAATGTAGTAAAAGATGGAGTTACTTTTCAAATCTGGTGATGACGTCAGCGATTATGGTGCTGCCTCCAACAGCTTTCTCCCAGCATGAATTCTGCTCAAAGAGAGCAAACGTGTTTCGGCTGTCCTGCAGTCCGAGGCGCTCTGCCATCTTCCTCACAACCTAGTCAGAGAATGTTAGAGAGAGAGAGAGAGATGATGTTAGAATTATTGGAGCGACTACACAAAGTATTGTTGAAAATGAATTGGAACATTTTAAAAGATTAAATCACTATAGGAGGAAATGGCTGTGTGCGTGTACCTCGTTAGCCGTAGTGTGCGAGGTGATTTGTATCTGGCAGCAGCCTGGTCCGGGGTAGTGCACAGTACACAGTATCTCCTGCCTCCCCATGAGCCCCTGGACCTCTTCCCACGAGGGAACACACTCACGGCTGCGTGTCTTCTCCAGAGCTTGGGCTATGAATGACGCGTAGCTCTCCACCTCCGGGTCCACACACAAACTCTGAACCCTAACGAAGAAAAGGCTACGTTCACACAGTGTTCTGGACTGACAGCAGTATTTACTAACAGGTGTGCCTCTTGAATCGTATTAAGCCCGGTTCACACTGTACGATTTTTGCTACGATTCTGCCGCCTGAGACGTTTCGGGAATCCTAAGGGATTTCTGTCGTAGTAGGGAAAAATCAGTGTGACATGCTCACCAACGGCCGATTAATTACCCTTACGATGGTCTTTAGCCTCCAACGATGTTGACACCGTCCGAAGTTTTGGGTCGAATCCAGCAGTGTGACTACTTCTATGATGCCCGACTAATAAAGAACCAATAGAAACACAGCATCTGATGATGCAATCAATGTGTTCCGCTAAAAATGTTAATACAAGATTTATGTGATATAATAACACAAATATGGTGTTGGCTATCAAAGCTATTTCGAGTTTGCGTTGTAGAATGGGCATTCCATGGCATCCTGTTTTAGCCATCCATAACTTACTCCAGACACTTAAACATCTTTTTCTTTTCTTGTTTTCCAGGCAAAATATAGCAAAAAATTAGCGCTGTAGCTTATTTTTGCGGCACCATTTTAATTTTGCACGTCTGTTTGGATGAGACGTGACGCAGACTGATGACTCTTGCCCAGTCAACGCTGTCAATCGTGAATAAAGTCCTAAAAAATGTATATCGTACAGTCTGACATAGAAGAATGTTGATGTCACAGTCTGTCTTGGCATCTTTACTGGGGTCATATCGTACAGTCTAACTTGCAGCAATCATAAAGGACAGAAAAAAATTGGTACATTGTGAACCGGCTTTAATAGTATGGAAAGTCTTGCAATAGCTATGATTAAAACCTGTAGCCATAGTAATAGTTACTAAATATCAGTCATATATCAAAGATAGCGACTTCACACCAGAAAGTCTTCTTACAATTGGCACAATTTTATTTGGTGAACAATTCCAATGGTGAGTTTAGCCGTCAAATCATAATTAAAAGAGTGTATAGCGCAGCATTTGGGTCACGCCCACAAAACTAACGGCATTAGCTTTAAACTGGATTTTAAACCTTTGGATGAAACACAGCTTATATCTATATGAAAAAAACGCAACATAAATTTTTTTATTTTTAAACAATTCACAATCGTATTTTATCAAACTACACAATGATGACTCGAACACATTATGGATATTACAGTTTTATTTTCTGTTAATGCTTGATTTTCTGTAAAGCTGCTTTGAAACTATGTGTGTTGTGAAAGGCACTATACAAATAAAAATGACTATAGAGAAGCCTATGAAGATACTGTGCCTGTGACGTTATGAGGTACTTCAGGCACGAAAAGGTGTTCTCGCAACAACTGTTAATCGAAATCACAAGAACGTAAGAGAAAATTAAGTCATGATCATGAGAAAACAACATTTGGTATGTCGAGATAACGAGAAAATGAAGTTGTGATTACAAGAAAACAAGACAGAAAAAAGTAATAAACCATGGACCAATCGGGCTTTTGTACTTTGTTTATAACCAAACTGTGTATTAACAGAACCATTTCAAGCACTTCAAACAGGACTGACAACTGTATTCTGCTACTGTGTGAATGCTGCCAAAGAGATTTCAGGCCTTACCGGAACCTTTTAAGATCTTATTTCTTGTCCTAACCGCAAAATACCCCTCCAAAACAATCAGGGGGACGTTGTAATGACTGTTTAGTGTGTGTATTTGTGATATGAAATGTCAGGCAATTGGTAATAACATGGAAGGCCAAGGCCCTAGATGTGTCAAGTAAACACATGCGGGAAACATCTGGGGGCCTTAGGAGAACACAGAACGCTCCCTCTCTATTACACCAGCTGCCTCTGTAATCAAAGCCCTGTGGTCAACACACCATTTCCTCACTGCACGGTCGTTTATTTAGCTATTCTCTTATTTGTCTCTCCTCTACAGTCTTTCCTCCGGGCCTGCCAGTACTTTGATGCTCAATTAGCCATGGGATGCAGAATGCATCTTTCAGTCGTGCCTTTCCCAAACCCCTCAAGGAAAAGAGCAAGTGAACAGGAAATAAACTTTCCAATCCAGTCAGCCTCAGGCAGCCGATATTTCCTGCACACTCAACCACAGGACCGGAGGCTGCTGTGCGTGTTTATACTCAAGACCTTCTAGGTAAAGAGGAAGGTTTATGTGTGTATGTTTGAATCCGGTCAGTGGGTTCATGACTGTATACATCTACTGCAGTGTATATACAGTGGCCCCAAAATATATTTGGACACATTTGGACACTTAAGACACACTTAAAAATGTATGCTTTTCTCAGAATTAACTTCACTTTTCTTGCCATTTGTGCAATAACTTTCAACTAATTTGTCTCGAGGTGATTTTCAGTGGATGAATTCAGTTTCCCTCAAGTTCACACAGCTATCCTAGCAGAGTAACCACAAGTGTAGTTCATCATATAAATTATGGACAAGTTCCACTAATGTCTGACAACCAACATGAAGTATAACCAGCATTTTAATTGGTTGCTTAACTGTCCAAATAACTTTTGGGGCCACTGTATATTATCGAACCAAGTTTGAAAACACCGTCGGAACTTAACTCACTTATTATGATCATGATGAGTAACTGACCTCTTCAGGTGAAAGCGCAGGTATTTGAGAATGCTGCAGCTGGGCAGGAAGGTGCAGCTCATGCAGGTGAGCAGCTGCCAGTATCTGAGTTGTAGATTCGGCTGTGTCTGCAGGTGCGTCAGGCTGCGTGAACGCGAGTTGGTGACACTGGTCTGTTTGATGAGCTGGCAGTAGAGCTCGTCTCTCAGTGGCCGCAGATCGAGGCAGGTCTGCAGGATACCCTGGATTAGAGGAATGGGCTCACGAGCTGACTCTAACTGCTGGAGACAGTTGAACAGCCTCACCGCCTCCTCACGGACAGATGTGTAACCTTTACCGGCCATATCTTCAGACAGAGAGAGAGAGGGGTGGGTGTTTTAAAATAGGACATATTCCAGGATCAACATCTTTTGTTGGACTGGAGCAACAATTCTATCAGGGCCCCAACCCTAAAACTAGAGGGCAATGATTGGTTGATTAGAATGTTGATGAAGCCCCTTTACTCTAGTCCTAAAATCTGATTAGGTTAATTAACATGTTGTTCCAGGACCAACAAGAACATTGATTCATGAACATGACCTACTTGGGTGAATCATGTTAAAGGGATAGTTCACCCAAAAATGAAAATTCTGTCATCATTTACTCACCCTCATGTTGTTCCAAACTCGTATGACTTTATCTCTTCTGTGGAACATAAAAGGAGATGTTAGGCCGAAGGTTAGCCTCAGTCACCATTCACTTTTATTGTGTGGAAAGATGCACTGAAAGTGAACGGTGACTACAGCTAACATTCTGCGTTACAACATGGAACATCATGAGGGTGAGTAAATAATGACAGAATTTTCATTTTTTGGGTGAACTATCCCTTTAAGCGTTAATTGTTTATGTAAGCATTGGTGTGTGTGAATATAATATATGGGCGTTTCTTTAACTACGGCACATTTCTGTCCCAGGGGGTTCGTTTTTGTTATATGAAGGTCACGTTAACACTTATAAACTTTTTACCATGGCTTTATCATGCAACTTTTCAAACGCCTTCAATTTATAGATTGGTAGCTATGGCAACTCTGCAATTAGTGTTAGCAAGACAAAGGAGTCCAAAAATGTCATTTCCACCACAGAATGCTATCAAACACAAAACATAATTTGAGATGTGATGAAATGTCAGAAAAATACCAGGATTCTTCTATGATGCAAGTATATACACTGTTGGACACTGTTAGTGGACAAATTAAATAATCTAGTGAAAGTGTGAAAAGTGTGGTTTAAGAGAGTTTGTTTTCTAAAAGTCCACAGGGCCAAAAGTGCCCATAGTTAGATGTCTGTATGCTTGACTTACGCGTGTGGTGGAGACTGCCGTAGGGAAAAGGCAACAGTGGAGCATAGAGAGGGCTCTGTGTGTACCGTAGGATGGGATTATGCTGATAGATGTTTTCCACAACCTCTGGATTGAATTTATTCTCCTACACAAACAAACACAAAGCAATTCAAGGCCAATAAAACACCATTAAATAAACCACAAGACAGGTATCTCTGGTTTGTAGTTCTTCACTACTAGTGCTGGGTAGTAATGGATTACATTTAATCTGGATTATGTAATCTCAGATTACAAAAATTAAGTACTTGCAATTAGATTAAATTACATTTTAAACTACTCGTAATTAGATTACAGTTACTTTTTATGGATTACATGATTACATATTAATCAGGCAACTGCAGTAAATTGCTCATAATTTATTGATCCCTCTAATTTTTTTTAAATATATACAGTATATATGTTTTTTTATACTAAATCATCTTAAAGTTTATATACATTCGGTAACTCAAGTCTTTTCTTAAGGGGAAGGGTACGAGAGGGTACTGATACAAACCATCAGCCAGGTGGCTATAATTACACTGAAAATGGATCGGAAATCCACACATAAATGCTGAATCGACTGCATTAGTGCAGTAAATTTAATTGTACATTTTTGAAGCTGAGTACAAAAGCAATTTGCAAAACTACATGAATGCACTTTTGCTTTTGTGACGACTTTTAAGACTGTTTTATTTGTGACGTTGATTCACATATATTACTGGTCATCTGTTACTACACAGGAATGGTGCTTGTAATGGCAAAATTGCTGGAGCAAGACATTTATTTGTCTTTTTTATTTCATTTAGAAACAGGCAAATAGCAAGTAAAACACACACACAAACACCAAAAAAATTTGTTTCAAAATTATACCAGTTTATCCTACTCAAATGCATGACATCAAATAATCAAGAATTTCGTCAGAAGTAATTCAAAAGTAATCTAAAAGCAATCAGATTTGATAAACTTAAAAATTTAATTCAAGAGATTACATTACTGACTACAATTTTAGTCATGTAATTTGTAATCCGTACCAGATTACAATTAAGAAGTAATCTACCCAGCACTGTTTGCTATTGTAAACAGCTGACCTAGTTATGGAATCTACAATGAATTTATGTTTAATATGGATTTGTGAATTTACAGACGCACTCTTTGACCCTGTGGTCTTCTCTGTATGTGTTTTCATGTATAATGAAAGCTGTTGTGTAAAGTTCTGGGGTGAATGAGGCCAGTTTAGCTTTGTTGTGGGATATTTGTTTATAACTGACTTTATAAATCAACAAGAGGCACCAGAGCAGTTAAATATGACATGCCCTCTATGCCCTTATCCTAACCACTGCTTGTGTGTTTGTGAGTGATTATCTGATTCTGAACTGTAAAACACACCAACACAAACACGAAAAAGAATGTTTATATTTTTCAAATAGAGTGTTCTGGTCCTGAATGCAGATTGGTCGATAAAGCGTTCCAGCCATGCCAAAATAAGTGACATAGTAACACCAATTCACATAGCTACTGTGTAAATCGCTGCACAAATTCAGATACAGTAAATGTAATGAATCTGCTTAATAAAAGAATGTAAATGTGATGTAAATCTGTGACATTAGTACATTTATTATGTAGTTATAGCAATAAGTCACTTGTGACTATAATTTTATAGTCATGGCTGCAGGTGTTGCCGATTCATAATACACCACAGTATCTCGTACCTTAGTTGGTAATTACCGGTTTTTGACGTTAAAATCTCCTAATGTCCGACAAATTCAAACATTGTCGGACACAATGTCCGGTGAAAATATTAACACGATGCATCAGCAACCCCTTTAATTGATGCCACAAGTGCACAATGTGACGCCATGCCAATGATAACAGCGCATCGCTGCCATGGAGGTTTAAAGTCCGAAGCTCGCAAAGTCCTCATCCACGACTACAACACGTTGAATCTCGCACACTGGCAAAAGCAGCCTGCTTGAGCCTCCCGTTTCGTGTGCCCATAGTGAGAAGCTTCTCACTTCAGAATCGCATTAAAACAGCCTTGCATTGTAATCTTCTGGAGAGGAGGACACCTCCTCTCCAGTGTCTGTTTATGTGCGCTCTCAATGGGATTCCCAAGTGTTCTTCGAGCTAGCAACTAGCAGCCTATTAATACTGATCTCGCCGAGAGCACCGGCATTACATCATAACAACAGGGTTATTCTGAAGAGCTACTAGCTGCTTTGAAAACTATTTCAAGAGTCACGGGATACCGCCGGGCACAGTTATTAGTGTAAAAACACTTGCCAACAAACTAATAATAATATACTGGGGCAACAGGATGACTGTGGGTGGGGTTTAGACAGTTTACACATGCCGTGTATATACGAGTGTTATTGTGACTATGTCTAGGAGTTAAGCTGTCATCTATGCAAATATATATAAATATGCAACCAAGCTGTCAACTATAAGCCTCCTCTTGATATATCTTACATAGTGTGTCTTATATAGTGTCTGTGTGTGCGTTCAAGGTCCGAGATGTCGTGTTCGTGTAGGTGTGTGTTTTTCTCACCTCTATGTCTCGAATGAGAAGCTGACTTGGCGTCTCCACTGGTGCTTTGCTGTCGATGACTTTCTGCACAGCACAGGCCCAGTGCACCGCTTCATTGTAGTGCTTTGTAAAGAGCCGGTAGCAATGCTTACGGCCATACACCGTCAGACTCCAGTAACCTGTCACACAAATCATAATGGCCCATAAATTAATGCAGTTCTGCAAAATGAGACATTTGGTAAAAGGCATATGATATAAAAATTACAATTAAGAGGGAACATGTATAAGCAGAACATTCAAAAATTGCAATAAAACCAAGTTTATTCTGGTCTTGATTAAAGACAAACTTACTAGAGCTCCAGCATTTTGACAACATCATATTTCACATTTCTGGCCCACAGTAAATATGTTAAGACATCCTTAGAGTGAATTGGAGCTTTTATGAGGATCTTACCAATATCTCATTTCTCCTTTGTTGTTAACTTTGCCAGTTAAAAAGGAACTTTTGTTCAAAACTTGAGGCTTTAGGGGGCCTGGGTAGCTCAGTGGTAAAGACGCTGGCTACCACCCCTGGAGTTCGCTAGTTCGAATCCCAGGGTGTGCTGAGTGACTCCAGCCAGGTCTCCTAAGTAACCAAATTGGCCCGGTTGCTAGGGGGGACAAGAGTCACATGGGGTAACCTCCTCGTGGTCGCTATAATGTGGTTCGTTCTCGGTGGGGCGCGTGGTGAGTTGAGCGTGGTTGCCACGGTGGATGGCGTGAAGCCGTCTCCGTGGCAACGCGCTCGACAAGCCACGTGATAAGATGTGCGGGTTGACCATCTCAGACGCGGAGGCAACTGGGATTTGTCCTCCGCCACCCGGACTGAGGCGAATCACTACGCAACAACGAGGACTTAAAAGCACATTGGAAATTGGGCATTCCAAATTGGGAGAAAAAGGAAAAAAAAAAAATAAAATTTAAAAAAAATCTGAGGCTTTAAAAGACATAAGAATTCTTCGCTATCTGCATAAAGCCAACTTAACTCTAGATTGAGAGACACAGTACTTTTAAAAACAAACAACATATTTTAGACTTTATTTTGAAGGGTTGGCCCCTAACAAAAATCTGTTTTCAGAGGTCACCCTCAATGAATTTCCATTATGTGACATACAGTAGAAATTGGGCGGATTTCCATTTGTATGTCAAATGATTTTACTGATTATAGTACAAATGTCTCCAATAAGAGCAAATATTTTTCTGAGATGTGGAACAATGGACTAAAAGTCTAAAATATGTTGTTTGTTTTAGGTCAATTTCTGAGCCACCATTCCCCTTTGAATTAGACTTCTTTGAATCCAATTTGAAACAATTATTAGTTACTAATATTTGCCGCCCAATCTAGCCAATGACATACTTCAGAGCAGAGCATAACCGGAAAAATATTCAAAATAAAAATTTTGAAGAAATCTTTCTTAAGATTTGCAGGTCAAAATATTTGGAGTCCACTGTAGATTAAATTAAAAGACCATCTTTGCTCTATAAATGTCTGTAGGCATGCCATAGCATTAGACATGATATTATATGACAACATGTTAGATTTGTCTTTTAAAAGAAGAAACGGTGTATGCTGTGCTGGATAATGAATGACTCCTGATCAACTGCAGCCTCTCTACACATACAGTTTCACTGTCATCACATGCACACTCAAGCTTTTATCAAGGACAGTCCCTTAACCTAATCAGGCAAAAGTTCATTGTTGTGGATGACTGTTCTGGTTAGAACGTTTGCGTACATGTTTCAGAAGTCCAGCTGAAAAAGTGCCATTTGAACACACACACACACTCATTCATCAGTATGACTAAGCAGCTGAGCTTGTCTGGTCATTCCCTACCATTTCTCCAGACAACGAGTCTAATTTTTCTGCCTTTATTTCACTTTTGGTCGTCTCAAACAATCCCCAACTTAATTTCCCCAATCACAGTCTGTCCACAAGAAAGAATTCACGCCAATGCAGACATGAGCTACAGTCAGCAGTGTCTGTGATCTTTCAATCTCACTTTGGTGATAAAAATTTAGTGCAACGCCTGAAATAGTGAGTGAAATAACACATGAAATACTGTGTTTATCATGTGCTGGGCTCTGAAAGGTTGGCTCAGACTGAGAAACATTCTTCAGTAAATCATAGGTTACAGGGGCCTTTTGTGAATTCATTTGTGATTATAGGTCATAGATAGGGTTTGTGTGTGTACTGCCTGGTTGTCTGTAGATGTATGTATGTGGATGTAATCAAGGCTGTAACCACCAAGATATTGTGGAGGAAATGTCCCCCAAGTATTCAGAATAGTGGTTTATCAATGTGGGGTTTTCCATAGATGGTTCAAAATCATACACATTTTGTCCCAATACTAAGTTACATCACTGGCTGTAAGAGTATACTGTATGTAGTTGTGTACTTCTCTGTCTGCTAGATGGTGTGTTTATGTGTATACTGTATACGCAGTGTATACTGTGTGTGCTACCTGTCTGTTTGTAGGTATGTTTATCGGGCCACAGCACAGAGCAGAGGGAGGTGAGTACAAGGGTGCCCAGTCTTCGAGCGTCTCTGTCCGGGCCGCTGTAGTAGTCGAGAGAGTCAGCTGTCAACACAAACCAGAACCTCCTCTGACGTAGCCAGTTGCCCTGCACCTCCCGCAGGAGCCAGCCTGACAAAAAAGCATTTATTGTGTTAGATTCTAATATTTAATATAATAATGACAATAATAAGTCAATATAAACAACAATATAATATTTAAATGGACTGCGTTCCAAAAACAAGTGTAATTTGGTCAAGACCTTTAAGGACTACATTAGACCTAAAAGAGTCCAATTTTAAGACCAGAGACTGTGAATGAATTGCTAATAATTTATTGTACTAATAATTGTAATGTAGTTGCATTGCCAAAACAAAACAAAAAATACCTTTGAGACAAGTGACTTATGCTTTCGGAAAATTTTAATGTTGTGTCTTGATATTATACAGTACAATTTATATTATATTCAAATGAGAATACGTATGTTAAATCTGAAATTAACAATGTATAATATGCTTTATCATTGTTTATGAGCTAGACTGTGGTACTCTTGCTGGTTCAGACTCATGAGTGCTCATGGAAAGAGACGCAACAGCACAAACCCGCATGTCCACATCTAGGCGAGAGCGCAGCGTACAAAACCACCGCTTACCCAGCTTAATAGAGGGTTGTATTAAGGTCACGCTGGGGATAAAATCTCCCTCCATACCATCACAAAGTTTGCTGTCTATGCACATGAGTGTATCCTAGCCAATAATCAAGAAAGGCTTCATGGAAAAAAGCAGTTTTTTTTTTTTTTTTTTGGTAAATCCTCATGAAAAAACCTCTGACACCCAGACCATGTTACCTTTTTTCCACTGCAGCTTGCAGTTGCACACCACCTGCTACCTTTCCCCTTGAATAGGTGTGTGTTTGTTTGTTTGTGTGTGTGTGTGTGTGTGTGTGTGTGTGTGTGTGTGTGTGATATTGTGTGAGCCAGCCAGACAGACTGGGGGAAGACTGTCTTATTTAGCAGCTCTGCAGGTCGGCATGAGACAGGCTGGCGGAGTATTTGGCCCCCTCTAATATTACACTAATATTACTCTGCCCAACTTATTATTACTCATTACATGTGAATAAGTATTATTGCCAGTCCACTGCAGCAAATATCACACATCGCTCACATTCACATACTATGAGATCATAGAGGACTGGAAGCTGTGGTCAGCACCTTAAGTGTTGGTTAACACATGTTTAACTGTCTCAATTAGTGTGCAGAGTGTCAGCCAATCAGTGTGCCACTGATAATACTTTGAGCTTTAATGCAAGTGTGTGCATGCATAAATGCATGCTAATAGACATTGTTTAGTCTTCCATACCCTAGACATCAAGCCGTATTCGCTGTGTATTGGGAGGTAATTAAAAGTTAGATTTGAGTTTCATGAAAAAAACTTTAAAGATAGACAATCGGTTTGACCGATATTTTCTACCGATATTCACACTTCCATAGTTTCCGTTTTTCTGTATAATAACTATGGTTTCACTATGAATATAAAATGGTTAAAATATGGTTACTGTAGTAAAACCATTTGAAAGGAACACAAAACTTATTGCGAGGGAGCGTAAACTATTGCAAGGGTAATGCAATACTTATTGCGAAGGAATGCAAACTATGGCTAGGGCACGCAAAACTATTCCAGAAAAAAAAAATTCCTGCCCTGCCCTCTATGGGGCTCTGTAAAAAACCATGCAGCCTTACACACTGTCTACACTGGCGGCATCTGTTGACGCTACGGGACGCGACGCACCGCAACGGCTTGAGGCTGTCTACACTGGACGCGTTGATGCAAACGTTCTAAACCATTTATTTATACCGTGTTGTTGGCAGTAGTAGCGCCAGCACTTGCAAAATGAAATGGGACACCAGTTCACTGTCGCCGCAACGGACACAGCACGACGGATGCTTCCAGTGTAGACAGCATCACTAATTATAATGGGGTTCTGTTGCTTTTAATGCGATGCGCCAGCCGCGTCGATGTAGACAGGGTGTTAGAAGAGACAAAATTTTCGTTTTCCTGTATTAGACCTATGGTTTCACTATGAATATCATGGTTAAATAAGGTTACTGTAGTAAAACCATGGCAAATTTATTGGGAGGGAACGCAAAACCATTGCAAGGGCATTCAAAACTTATTGTGAAGGAACGCAAACTATGGCGAGGGAATGCAGAAAGTATCGAGAGGCACACAAAACTATTTTAGACAAAAAAAATCTTGCCCTGTCCTCTAAGGGCTCCATAAAATAAAAAAAACATGCAACCATGGAAAAGTCAAAGTGACTAGTAGTCAAAAAAGGTGCACACTGTTTACAAATGCATGCAAACAAATGTACCAATGCATGCAAACAATTAACCTAGTCACATGACCAGCAAGCCATATATTAATTGATCTGGAGTTCTTCAGTAGCAGAATTTCATCCTCACCCTTTACAAGCACCTCAGGCTCTTCCTCCACCGGCATTTTGCTCTTCTCTGTGATGAGACTTCTCTTCTCCTCAGGAACTCCTGACACACTGAACAACAAACACAGAACACAACACAGACAGTCAGCAATGTGCCAACTGTAACCCAGTACCTACTGTACGCACCAACCTCCCAATGCACATACACATATGCATACATACCAGTCCCCTGAGGGAAGTTAGGGTCAGCATAACACTTCTGCTGCTAAAATGGACCCTAACATAGCCTGAAACCACTTCACATATGCAGACATTTCACATTTCACACACACACACACACACACACACACACACACACACACAACAAAACACACACACCCTTCAACCCTCCACCACCATGGCCAGGCAGGCAGGGCTTTAAAGGTCTGGCAGCCAGGGAAAAGACTGAAAATAAACGTGACTAACAGACGCCAAGGACACTCGCACGCAAAAGAAAGAAATAGGAAGAGAGGAAGAGATGAGGAGAAAAAGAGTGGTCTAGGGCACTAACAACACAAGTACTAAAAAGTGACATAGTAGTTGGAACTCTTGTGAATAGCAGAATTATGGCATATAATGGGCTGGTAAAAGATTAGTTAGGTGACGTCATTAGCTGACAATTGATAAATGATATGAACAGAGGAATACAGAGACCAAAAGCACCTTGAACCAGACAGTCATGGATGATCATTCTGATAACACACTCGACAGTCTAAAACACACAAATACACTCTGATGCAGTAGCAGAGGAATTGAATCTGCTTTGTGAAAACAAACAAGACATTACTGAAGTTCCTGGCATCGGAAGTCATAATTTAATTTATCCATAATTATCTGTTTAATGAGCTGGACTTGCTAATCTCTCCCTCAAACTAGCCATTTGTTAAATCAATCAAATTGTGAGTCCTAAAAAACAAAACAAACTTCCTCCAGTTGATGTCCTGGAAAAGCATCACTGTTGTAACTAGGGATCATATGATCATGGATTGGATGAATACTGGCCTGGTGTGTGTACAGGAACTGATGGGTGAGCAAATGATCTAATCGATCACACACACATTTCCATTGACTTCTATTCTAAGTTATTGATATTTTTTATCCCCTATCCCTACATGTTACCATCAAATAAAGCTTTTTGCATTTTTAACTTAAGGGCCAAAAGAGAGGGGAAGCTCACACACAATGTGTAGAAAAATCTTACAATTTTTTAGTTTATTGAGAGGCCAAAAAGTGTAAAAAGTGCTCAGTGCAAACACAAAAATTTTCCGATTTACATCGTCATCAGTGTCCCGTTAACAATAGCACACCTGATTCCATTTATAAAGAGGGAGTATTTACCATATTCTTTCTAATAGAATAGACTTAAAAATATACAAATGTTTGCTAAATGTTAGACATATATTGCCTCTTTATATGGTATACCGGCATTCACATATATTAATAAAGTAACAAAGACAAGTTATCAATACATGATATATATCAGGAGATAGAGAAGGACACAAATTACATAAAAATTACATATACAAAAATTACCCATTATATTATTATATCACAACCATATACCAATAATATTCATTATTCAAAGAAGAATTGTTGTATGCACACAAATCAGTGAGGAATTATATTTTGTGTCATATATACATTATACTTCAAGAAATGTCAATTATGTCAATACAAATGCTGGTCATGCATAATTCAGAAACATGGGCATAGTACAACAATCACCCGATATTCAAAAATGTCTGCATGCATTTCTAAAAGTAAACTAATAGTTATATTTGCAAATATACCATGATTCAAATTATAAGCATGTGCAAATGTGTCACAATAATCCTATAGAAAACAGCTGAGGGACAAATCTTCATTCATTCCCAGGGGATGTAAAGATTTTAAGTGAAATTCTTTCTGTAGGAGTCTCTATATGTAAACTCAGACTGACACGATGTTCAGTGGGGGGGCTTTGTGGGGGCCATGACATCTGTTGCAGGGCTCCCTGTTCTTCTATTCTAATCTTTTCTATTTGCAAAAGTAACGTTTGGGAGTCTAACATTTATATTTCCTATTGACACACTAAAGCTGAAGATATAAATAACCATCTTAAGACAAATGCTTTTGTGAAACATCTTATGTGCCTAAGACTTTTACACAGTACTGTATGTCTATAACATTTAGCAAACATTTGTATATTTTTTAAGTCTATTCTATTATGGAAAATACGGTAAATACTCCCTCTTTATAAATGGAATCAGGTGTGCTATTTATAACGGGACACTGAAGAACATTTTGTCTTTGCACTGAGCACTTTTTGGCCTCTCAGTAAACTAAAACATTGTAAGACTTTTTTCTAACCATTGTGTGCGAGCTTCCCCTCTCTTTTGGGCCGTAGTATGATTTTTTTGTGCTTGAGAATATAAGCCCTTTCAGTATTTGGCATGGACATATTTACAGCTTTTGTTCTGCTGTTGGTTTACTGCATTTTTAAATTGCCATTAAGACATTATTTAGTATTTTTATTAAGCTGTTTCACTACACTATAGATGATTTCAGGTTTTACTTTCCTTGTGGGGACATTTAGTCCTCATAATGTAGGCCAAAATCTCTCTCCTGAGTTTTACCATGTTGTATGGACATGGTACCATGATAACAACATGCTTTTGGAAATGTACCCTGGTAATACCATGGTATTCTTTGAAGTACCCTGGGGGTACCACATAAATACTATTTACAAGAATGGCACATTATGCTAATCATTCAGTACCATAATAGTATATCAAAATATTGTAGTTTTAACAACTGATACCATCACTGTTTCAAGGTAACACCACAATACTTTTTGTAAGGGTACATTGGCTTAAGCTCAAGCCATTTAAAAAAAATGTAAATACTGACACAGCTCCTGTCACTCTGACAGACACATTCACTGATGCTGTATTTTAAAGCCTGTCAATCTGGCCTAAGAGTATGTTGCCTTATCATTGACCTCAGTTATGATATGTGTACGTCTGATGTATTTTTGTGTTCTTTGCATATCTCTAAGCATATCAATGTTCTGTACATTTATTTACAGGTCTGTTTATGAGTATGTGTGTGTGTCATAGAGATGCAGTGGCAGATCCCTGTGGATTTGCATCACTCTCTAATTTAAGTTGAATCTCAGACGGAGTCAAGAGTTTACAGACATCAGTCAGATAGGCAGAGAGGGAGAGAGAGAGAGAGGCAGGCAGTACAAAAAGAGGAAGCCTCTATTCGCAGGATCTGTGAGTGCTGGAAGCAGCCAGCTAGAACCTGTCAGAACCGGTTTATGGATCAGAGCGAAGTGGAAAGCCAGTCTCAACAATCCGGTTTCAACAAAAAAACCGTCCCTATGCCTCAGGCATGAGAATAACCCTCATCCTAATCTAGACCGCATTAACACACAGACAAAACAAGCAGAGGTCTATCTCTGATTTAGGCCTCTGGAATGGGCTCAGCATGCAGACAGATACACATGCTCTGCTTTATAGAGACTTTAGAGGGCAGTATGATCTCTTATGGATGAATATGTGGTATAAATTAGAAGATGAGCTTTATGACTCATGTCTCAAGGCTAGAATGGTTTTTATGATCTGTCTAGACTCTCAGTAAAACTAAAAATGTTTTATGATTTATATTTTGTTGCTAAACTGAAATAAAATGGAGCATCAAGCAGTGACTGATCCAGTCTGATCTGATCAGAATGTGCCTCATTTCACTTAGGGACTTTAGAAAGATTTGAAAAAAAAAAAAAATGTACATGACTCTCAGTACAAGAGTACTCATTTCTAATATTTTAATGTTCTGTTAAGCATTATATGATGTAGCAATCTTCATTGACGCTCTTAAACAAAGTTATATGGTGTTACTGAGAAAATCTAGCTTTTATATAGCTTGGATCTGATGGCTGGTTAAAAAGGTTAAAAACATTCACAGCGATTAAAATCACTGGAGGTCGGCAAGCTGATGTACTGTTGGTTGCTAGTAGGTTTTACTGCTCGACTGCTATATCCAGCTGTATCAGGTAGCAGATCATGTGAGCTTCACGGTCTTCACTCTCCCATTTGTTGTCACCACCATATCGACTTAATTTGAATAAAGCTGAACTCACTCAACTTTGCTGCTTCGCCAATGGTCTCTATCGCTCATGTAGCCTAAATTGCCAACTCTCATTGACAAAGAATGACTTCAGGTCGCTTTAAGGCAACAAACCTCTGCCAAAGTGAACACCCCTTATAACCTGTAGTAAAGCAAAAATAGTGATGCTTGGTTAAATGAACCAATTTATTAATTTGCCAGACACTTTTATCCAAAGTGACTTGAAATGCATTCGAAGTACACATTTTATCAGTATGTGCATTCCTTAGGAATCGAGCCACTGGCCTTGGCATTACCAGCACCATGCTCTACCAGTTGAGCTACAGGAACCCAAAAAACAATTCTCCCTAGAACCACAAAGCCAACTCAGGAACCCCACAAAGTGACGAACAGTTCTTGCTAAGAATAGGGTTCTTTGCTGAACTCAAGTTGCTGAAGAACCTTTGAAGGACCTTTAATTGTTGAATGTGCAAGAATGACCGCAATACCACATTTTCTGACCTTTTCTCTGAGAAAATACAGTTAACAAAAAAGCATAAAGAAAGCCAGGAAGTGAGGGTTACAGTAGTTGGCCTTTGGCTGTTTAAACAGTGGTGCCCTTCTGTGTCAATGAGCAACTCTAGATCAATTCAAGCACCTTGGACCCTCAAAGCCTGATAACAAAAAACACAATTACTTGTCGTCAATTACCTAACAATATCTGCTCCAGATCAACACATAGCAGGTCATGTCTCATTCAAACCTCACAATATACACATGTGCAATAGAGCGTGCACACATACACAGAAACACACGTGTCTGTGCAGTCATTTAGTGTCTGAACTTGAAATGCCACACCTACATGCAAAGGCACTGATAAAGCACAGGCTTGGCTTTGGTGTGGTGTAACTGTTTGATCCATTATATAAGATAAGATTGGCCGAATTATGAGCTTTGACTCGGCCATCCTTTAATTGAATGAGAGCCAAGAAATAGATACGTGTAAAAATCAATGATGCAAGTATTCTGTTTGAAGGGATCACTGTGAATATTTTTAAAGGATTAGTGTGTATTATGGTGAGTGAATCAGTATTTAGAGACTGTGAGGATACAGTATGTTTGCCCAGAAGAACACTTTACAATAAGGTCCTATAAATCAACCTTAGTTAATGCATTAGGTATCATGAACTAACAATATATAATTTATAAATATACTATTGTTCATCGTTAGTTCATAATGCATTAACAGATGTTAACATATAAAACTTTTAAATGTAAAAAATTTTTTTTTAATATATGAAGACATTATCAAGAATATTAAATGCTGTAAAAGTATTGTTCATTGTTAGTTCATGTTAACTACAGCATTAAGTTAAACACAGTCTTACTGTAAAGTGTTGCTAATTTTGTTGCTTTTGTATCAGAGGTTGCTCTTTAAATAAGTTTTCCTTTGTTTCTCATTTAAATATCAGCTTTGTCTCAAATGTTTCTCCTAATATTCCTTTATAAAAAAAAAAAAAAGAGACACTGTTGACATTAAAAATATAGAGCTATAAAAATATCGTGATGGTAGGCTATAGCCTATATAATTTAGTCTAGAATTTGATGAGAAATGTTTGACTTCATACTGAAATATTAGATTTTTTTATTATAGACTTTCATATTTTGCCAAATCTGAGTACCGTTTGTGACATTGTTGGGATCTCTACTGAAACAATAGTGGAAGCATGTGAGATGACCGAGGTATTTTCCTCAGGAGAAAAATCTGAAAAGCAGGAAACTTCATTTGTGCTCAATTTAATCTCACTGCTATCTAGGATAAATGATTGAGATATTAAAGAGGTGTTATTAGTAATTTGTCTTATTAGACTTAATATTATGGGCTGCTTTGTTATGTCTGCATATGTGTTAGATGTGGAGAGGTGTTTGAAGTTTAAGTCTGGAAATTGTAAAGTAGGGGTTTATACAACAGTCACAGCTGGAACACAAGTTTGGGATAGCGTAGTGTATCTGTAGTGTGGGTTTGTGGGGTGAGCGGGGGTAGGAGGATGGGAGGGCTCCGTCTCCAAGGTTTCCACAGCTGTCCAATCAAATCCATCCAAACCCTACCCACTGCTGCCCACTCTTTTCCCAGAGTCCACAACAGCAGCCCCCAAGAGGGGCCTGCGAATCGACTTCCTGTATAAGGGAGAGCAGAGCAGGAAGCAATTTGTCATGCAGGATTAAACGAAAGGAATAATAGAAGGAGAGGAAAATGAGTGCAGCTTTCTCCAAATCTAGACATGGCACCCCTAAGGGAGAGACAGCAAGAGAGAAATAAATAAACAGAATAGGGTTTAACGATTAACTGAAATAAAATCGAAATTGCGATATGACCCAGTGCAGTTTTCAAACCGCGAGGGCTGTGATTTAATTAATTAAATAAATAAACAGTCTCAACGTGCTGCCTGCTGTGCTGCGCATATGTGAATGGCTCTTTTGTCTGTAGTGTGTAGTGCTTTCTTAATACATGTAAACAGGATCATTGTATTACACATGTGGTTTCAGAGTGGTTCTGTGCTCCATACACAAACTCTTATCTATCTGGTGCCCTGAGTGACAGATGTGCTCTGAGTTCAGTTAGATGTGCTACTGTGGACTGAGTGTAAAATTTAGAGTGCCCCAGATTTACTTTAATTGCACATTTGCGTAATTTCACATACCTGTATGTTTGGCCACTACAATTTACAATACACATTTAAAATAACCCCATGAGAGCGGGTTTCTGTTGAGAGCAAGGCAGATGAGAGTGCATTAAATGTTTGTTGTCAACTGAACTTCAAACAACATTTTCAAAATAAAGGCTTCCACTGAAATAAAGGCTTGAGGGTTTACCGGGACTGCATAGTAAGTTAAGAAATTATTAAAGAAATAAATTACTATTAAATAATAATAATTTATTATAGTCATAATGATGATTATTAATATTATTATACAATAATATATTTCTATAACAATTTCTTAACATTATTATTATTGCAATAATATAAAATGCAAGTTGACTTGGTTTCAAAAAAATAATTATGAAAAGTGATTGTGATGCTTTTCCTCAATCCGTTTCACTGTTTTTATTTTTATTTTTTTTAGAGGACTAAAGTGCGAACACCCTTTCTAAAACAGTACTTCCAGTTAGCAGTAAAGCATGAGCAAAACATGGTTTAATTTTGGTTAAAAGGGAATCACAAATTTTTTGTTTTATGTTTTTATCATATCGCAGTTCAAATCGCAATTTTCTTCAAAATAATCTCAATTTCATTTTTTTCCAAATCATTCAGCCCTAAAACAGAAGCTAATGCGGCCTACACAAATTATCAGTCTGTACTGTCAACCAAGTGGGATGCTGACTTTCTCAAACAATACTAACAGATAACCTACACATGGTTTAGAGGGAGATCATAGACATCAAATAGACTCAAGCAACTAGATCTCATTCATTTTCAATGAGAGCTGGCGACTTCTCGAGCAACAGCGACCTCTTGCCACATGATGTGGAAGTGTCCGGCGACTTTAGAAAAGGTTAACTTTATGCAAATGAGGAGCAACTTTTGGGAGCACCAACCAATTAGTGTAAAGAGGGAGTCAGTGGAGCTCACATCACCCGTCTCCTTTGAGATAATGGAGTCGACTGCAGGCAAGTCAGTGGAGAAGAAAATCGGACCACTCCTCCGTTCTGCTTCTGCCCGCTTACAAGCAGAAACTGAAACAGGAAGCACCCGCCCTCAGAACGGTCCAGTGCTGGTCGGACCAATCAGATTCTATGCTACAAGACTGTTTCGATCACGCAGACTGGGAGATGTTCCGGTCCGCCTCTGATGACGACATCGAGGTTTACGCTGATAGCATAACGTGTTTCATCAGTACGTGCATAGAGGACATTGTACCGACCAAAACTATACGGATCTATCCGAACCAGAAACCATGGATTAATAGCGTCGTTCGTGCGGCATTTAATGCGCAGACCTCCGCTTTTAATTCCAGGAACACGGAGGAGCATAAACAAGCCAGTTATGCCCTCCGCAAAACTATCAGAGCAGCCAAACGCCAGTACAAGGACAAGATTAAAGGACAGTTCGACTCACCAACTCTAGAAGCATGTGGCAGGGAATTAATATCATTAATCATTTGTGGGGTGAGCGGGGGTAGGAGGATGGGAGGGCTCCGTCTCCAAGGTTTCCACAGCTGTCCAATCAAATCCATCCAAACCCTACCCACTGCTGCCCACTCTTTTCCCAGAGTCCACAACAGCTCTGCCGTGAACACCGCTGCCTCTCTGCCGGATGAGCTAAATACTTTTTATGCTCGTTGGAGAGAGCTCTCGTGGCCAAAGCTACAGAGGTTAGTTCACTCTCTGTCCGGCGAACCAACTGGCTGGTGATTTTACGGACATTTTCAACCTTTCCCTCTCCTTGTCTGTGGTCCCCACATGCTTTAAAACATCCACCATTGTGCCTGTACCAAAGCAATCCAAAATCACTTGCTTAAATGACTGGCGTCCTGTTGCTCTGACCCCCATCATCAGCAAATGCTTTGAGAGACTAATCATAGATTACATCTGCTCTGTGCTGCCTCCCTCACTGGACTCACTGCAGTTTGCATATCGCAACAATCGCTCCACTGATGATGCCACTGCATCTACACTACACACTGCTCTCTCCCACCTGGAAAAAAGGAACACTTATGTGAGAATGCTGTTTGTAGGCTACAGCTCACAAACAGCATTACACCATAGTGCCCTCCAAGCTTTTTGAGAAACTCCAGGCTCTGGGCTTAAACAGCACGCTGTGCAGCTGGATCCTGGACTTCCTGTCAAGCAGACGCCAGGTGGTTAGAATGGGCAGCAACATCTCCTCATCACTAACCCTCAGCACTGGAACCCATCCTGACTGGCTGCATCACTGCCTGGTACGGCAACAGCACCGTCCTCAAACGCAAAGCCCTGCAAAGGGTGGTGCGAACCGCCAGACACATCATCAGAGGCGAGCTTCCTTCCCTCCAGGACATATATACCAGGCGGTGTGTTAAAAAAGCTCGGAGGATCATCAGAGACACCAGCCACACCGAGCCATGGGCTGCTCTCACTGTTACCATCAGGCAGGCTGTATCGCAGCATCAGGACCCACACCAGCCGACTTCATGACAGCTTCTTCCCCCAAGCAATCAGACTTTTTAACTCTTGATCTCTCACGATCAATATACATCAGCACTGCACTTTATTAATCCCATAATCTTATATCTCACACTGGACTGTTATAAAGATATTCTCTCCTAACAATACACTGACAACTGACTATCAACCAACAGCCTGCAATACAACATACTGTATATTTTATATATTCTATTTTTGTTGTATACTGTGTATTCTATATTGTGTGTATGTGTATTATATATTGTGTGTATCGTATACTGTACATTGTATATTATTATTTGTATACTGTGTTGTGTAATTATGTGTATATTAGATATGTAAATTGTGTTGTGTAACTCTGATGTTTATTGTAAATTGGTATAGGTCTCATCACTGTCATGACTGCTATGTTGCTCAGAACTGCACCCAAGACTTTCACCCACTGTTGCACTTGTGTATATGGTTGAGTGACAAAGTAATTTGATTTTATTTGATTTGAAGTTTCTGTGAGCGATTTCACTTTTCTACAAGATTTGTCTGCAACCACATACATAGATGTAATAAAAAATGTATGCATGGAAAATTTGAACATTGATAGATCGTTCGTCTTATTAATGATATGATGCAATGAGCACAGCTGCAGTTCATATAAAAAATTACTCTCTCCTGCAGAATGTGCATTTTTAAAGGCAAGAGAACTGCTTCCTTGTCAAATTAGAACGAAACTGCCAAAATGCCTCATCTGTGATCACACATTTTCAAAATATATGGCCAGACATGAGATCTAGACAAATGATGCTTGGGAGGAGGTGGTTTTCAGAGAGAAAAGTCTCATAATGTGCTGCAGTGAAACCAGCTTACCTGCAAACAACTAAAGCAGTTTAAATATCAGACAAAGAGAGAGTACATAAATTGACTGACTAACAGATTATATGTTAACGGATCAATTAGCTGCACCATGCGAGCGATTGGCAAAAAGATTACATTTTCAAAGAACCTATTAACTTGCGGCATGTTGGGTTTTATGACTGAAATTAGGATAGTGGACTGAAGCAGTAGCTTGGACCAATGAGATGTCAATGTGGGTGGTGGGACTACCCAGTGTGACAGCAAAAATTGAAAAACAATATCAATAAAATGACTTGTTGCTCGTTGCTTGTCGTGTTCACAAATGATTAGGACAAAAACTACATGGGAATTTTATCAGTAATGCTATATCTGACTGCACCTGGTTAGGACACTGTAAGATGGGTGACAAAAAAAAAAAAAAACACATTGTGTTTGTTTACAGAGGTGAAAGCAAATCCACTCTGAGAAACATTTAGTCCAGCTGGTTAAAGGTTTTCTCCACACGTCACAAGAGCCCCCCCAAAACAAACTCCTTCTCTCTCTTCCTTTTGCTCTTACTGACAATCCCTGCACGTGAAATCACAACCCCTACCAATTCCTTTAAGCTTTCAGTGGTATTTTAACGTCATGGAACTGGAAATGATGCCAGACAGAATGGTTAATATGAAGGCAATGTAGGGCCACGTGTGTGTGCGTAACACTCCCTCTCTGACGCTCTCTGTGGCCTATGCTCTCTAACCTAAACCATCTGGGTGGCCTACATTGACAGGAAACTGTAAAAAAAAAAAAAAAAAAAAGAGATGGAGGAAAGGTAGAAAGAAGGGAAAAATATTTTATGTGCTCCCTATAAATGTCCCCTGAATCGAGGGGATTTCTGTGTGTGTGTGTGTGTGTGTGTGTGTGTGTGTGTGTGTGTGTGTTTAACTGCAAACTCCATGTGACTTGCAACAGGAAAATGAAAGATAATGAACAGCCAGACAATATCAATGACCTGATTAATCAATGGCTACCGCCATAATGATAAAGCCTTATATGACCCAGTTGTCCATAAAACACACACACACACACACACTTTCTAAAATGAAATAAAAACATTCTAGTTGGCAAGAACACGATATTTTTTTAGGCAGCCTGTGAGGAAATAGCGAACTGCTAACTCTAATGGCTGGCCTCAATGCATTACTATGTAACAGAAAAAAAAAGCGTAAGAATTCTCAATTTTTGGTTTGTGTACTTCTCCCTGTAGTTAACTTCAGAGTGTGCAACATTTTCTATGAATATGTTACAACCGTTCTTCGCACAATTCTCTATAGGGCACTTATGTGACATGTTGAGTTGTATTCAATAGCTGATTGATTTTAATAACAATGCAGTGCTGCTTATTTATTAACCAAGCAATGCCCTTGCTGGAAGGCTGCACACACTTGCCACGTGTGTGTATGCTGTACTGTATGTGTATATATGCACAAGTGTATGCGTGTGCGTGTGTGTGTACCAAGCGACAATTTGGGAACAAATTTGTCCCCAGAAGTGAGCTAAATCTGACAAAACCTCCTTTTGGGGACATTCCAGAGTGTCCACAATAAGAAAAATCGGTTCAAATATAGATGGAGAGGTGGTGGTGTAGTGGACTAAAGCACTGAACTGGTAAGCAGAAGGTTGTTGGTTCGATCCCCACAGCCACCACCATTGTGTCCTTAAGCAAGGCACTTAACTCCAGATTGCTCCAGGGGGATTGTCCCTGTAATAAGGGCACTGTAAGTCACTTTGGATAAAAGCATCTACCAAATGCGTAAATGTAAATATTCAAGTAAATAAATAAAGTCAAAACTGTTTCTGTTTTCAATTCTGAAAATATATATATATTTTTTAAATTATCTATAACATCTTAAATCTTTTTTATCAAAACAACAGAAGTCTATGGTATTTCCCCATTTAGTGTGTGCCATGTAGTGAATCCTAGAGGAGAAATTACTCAAACATTACTCAAAAATGTGAAGCAAAACTTTACAAATAGATGCCAAACAATAAAAAAAAGAAAAAAAGAAAATCCAACAGATTTTAATACAGAAACTATGTGGCTAGCTGTTGAAACATGGGAAACATGTTAGCACCAAGCTGTGAACTGTCAGCTTGACCCATTACACAGCATTTCTGCATTGACTGCAAGTGTAAAACAGCAGGCCAACAGAAAACAGACTGTAAGGAAAACCTAAAATAAGTTTGAGATTAAAAAAAAGGGAGGAAGGAAATAGAGAGAGGCTGATAAAGACAATACTTTCTCCCTTTCTGATTTTCTGATATGGTATGATTGAGGGCGGTAGTAATGAAGTGGCTCTTTCTGACCTCTGCTAAACATAATACGGTTTACTTAAGAATACTGCCAAGACAATCCATATACAGCCAGCTGAGCAGTGTGTGTGTCTAATCCGTGATGAGACTGACCGACCTCTACTCACGATAAAAAAGACTGAGTCATCGTCTGGCTGAAAGTTTCATGCAAATCTCAACCTGTTAAAGCACACACACACACACACACACACACATCCACACAGATCTTCGTCTAGATTCAAGGCTTCTCAATCTTGATAACACACCACAATAACTGCTCCTTTACAATATTTTTGATGAGAAGGGGGTACGTCAGGCAGGTAAATACCTTTTCTGTGCGTGTGTGTGTTCGAGTCTTTGTTCTGACACACCCAAAGCTGTGACACAGTCAGGCTGGCCCACATACCATTATCTTACAAGTGGCTGTAAAACCTGGTGTGTGTGTGGGCGGGTTTGGGAGGTTTACGAGGAAAACTTTTTAGGTTACAAAATGGTAATTACAAGGGTATTATGCTATAAACGTGGTTTAAGAGGACATTTCTAGTTTCCCCATAATTTAAATCGCTTAAACGTACTAAATTATGTTTTATTGAAAATGTAAAAATGCTGAACGTTTTTTGTGAGCGTTAGGGTTTAGGGGTAGGGTTGGGGTTAGAGGATAGAATCTATATTTCATACAGTATAAAAATAATTATGTCTATGGAGAGTCCACATAAGGATAGCCTCACCAACATGTACTGTATGTGTGTGTGTGTGTGTGTGTGTGTGTGTGTGTGCGTGTGTTGTTTAAAAGTCTCTGACAGTGAATATTCCAGGTTCAATACAAGTTCAATCGATAGCATTTGTGGCATAATGTTGATTACAACAAAGAATAATTTCGACTTGTAACTCCTTTTCTATAAAAACTTCAAAGGAAAAAAAGACTAAAGAGTATTTTCTCATAACTACAAACTAACATACGTTTTTTGGACATAGTTGCATTGTAATAACAGGCTTTTTGGACAATGGTAATGTCATGGTATTCTTTGAAGTACCTTGGAGTTCCAGGTAAATATCACAGTATATGAATATGGGACTCATTTAGTACCATGTGTATGCCAAAGTACCATTGCATTACTGTTTGATAAACATTTAAGGATATGTGCTGCACTGGATAACATATCCGTTTGTATTCATCTCTCTCTCTCTTTCTAACAATCGAGGTTGTGACACCCATATGTTTACTTAGCTTTATAAATGAGGACATACCATAGACTTATATTCTTTTATATAAAGTTAATTATAATGACTACAGACTAACCCTAACACACAGCCTAACCCTACCCCCCAAAAAACTGTATCTGCTTTATTTGTATTTTTAAGAACATCTCCAAATGTCCCCAAAAGGAGGCTTTGTTGGATTTAGCTCACTTTTAGCGTCAGTTTTGTTCCCAAACCATAGCTAAGTGCGTACACACGCACACACACTCAATTTAACAACATTAATGTCTGAACTCACCAGGGAGTGCCATTGGTTGAGCGAGTGGGCTGAGACAGTGTGACCTCTAGTTGCCCCTGTAAGAGAGAAAGGACAGAACACATGGGCATCTGGCAGGTATTGATCACTGTACTTCCCTTCCAGTAAACTTCTACATATTTTCTAAGGATCTGCAGTACATGGAGAACATTGTAAGTGAAGGAAACTGAAGCTCATCAATGTTTCGATTATTCAACAAACATCATGTGGTTCGATGTGGTACTTCAATTAGGACAATAACAAAAAGCTATGTAGTGTTGACATTGCAGGTGAAAAATGTTTCGTCAAGAAAAAGCTGGTCTAAGAATCTTTACCAAAATTGAATACCAAATTAACTGAATGCCGCAAGCATTAATTTAAAGCTGAAGTGTGCACTTCCTGTATTTCATTCGTTGTAAACAGGGAGTCGCATATCATCCACAGTGCACTAAGCAGAACTCAAAAACTAGCTTTCCGGAGCCGTTTTGGCTGTTGGCGCCAGAGTGGATGATTGACAGCATTGCAGGTTAAGGTTTGATAGGACGTCCGGATTCTTTAGTGCATTCCTCAGGCCTGGCTTCCCCTTTCCTTGCTCATATTAAAGAGGGAAAGAAGGAGCTCTGGACTGCAGCTGGGGTCCAGGAGAGGTCAAACTGAATGACCTGGAAACCCTTTGATGTAGCTCAACAGGGCTAACCACAAGCAAATGTAGCATTTGGTCTCCAATTAATGGCAAAACTTCATACTGAAGTTGTTTAGTGACACAGTAAGCTGGGTGTATGGTGTTTCATGGCTATAAACTTTCTTCAATCATCAGGGTTACGATAAAGTGTGTTATAATGATCAGTTTCATCATGTCATTTTTTGTATGATACTCGCCAAACAACAATACAAATGCAATATGCCACAAGGTCAATTCCTGGACTCTAAAAGTCTGCCTACGTTGAAGAAATCCCCAAGAGCTCTGTAAATATAATGCTGAGTGATACAAAAACTGACCACACTTCCTCTTAGCCACCCGATACTGACAGTTCCGAGACTACCACACACATAATCACCAAGCTATCTAAATTGGGACTTCTCATTGACCTCTACTATTCTTAAATTAAGCTAATTATATATAGTGGTGCTTGTTAAGACAAGAATCAATATACACTACCGTTCAAAAGTTTGGGGTCACTTGCCTGAAATGTTGCTCATGATCTTAAAAACCTTTTGATCTGAAGGCGTATGCTTAAATGTTTGAAATTAGTTTTGTAGACAAAAATATAATTGTGCCAACATATTAATTTATTTAATTACAAAACTAAAAAAAAAAAAAAAAATTATTTTTTGAAATGGATGATTTGGACCAAATAATTAATAAAAGCAGCCACTAAGTGCCCAACATAGATGGCAACTCCTACAATACTGTTTAAAAAGCATCCCAGGGTGATACCTCAAGAAGTTGGTTGAGAAAATGTCAAGCGTACATTTCTGCAAAGTGTGGCCACTTTGAAGATGCTAAAATATAACATTTTTTAAAATTTATTTTGGATTTTTTTAGTCACAACATAATTCCCATAGTTCCATTTCTGTTATTCCATAGTTGTTATGACTTTACTATTATTCTAAAATGTGAAAAAAAAAATAAAGAAAGAAAGAATGAGTAAGCTAAACTTTTGAACGGTAGTGTAATTATTGCTCATACTTGGGGTTAGGGGTTTGTTCTAAACTTCTGACCCTACATATTAAAACTTTGGCACTCATCCTTCATGTTTGTGCTATGGACATGATGCCTCAAATAATTCAGCTTGTTGAGAAAAAGTGTGCTGTTACTTTTCTATGTGATTAGACTTGCAATTTTCACCTGGTGGATTAAAAAAAAAAATCTCATAGACTTTTATCTTGGTGGAACTGGAGTTCTTCCAGTGTGTTTTTGAAGGTAGTTTTTAATAAGCGCCACATTCCAAATAAAATGCTGCAATCTCACTGGAGAAGGAATTCATGCAAGTATTTACAGCTGCACAAACACTAAACACACTGCATTGAGCATCATGCGCGATCTGTGTATGAATTATGACAGAGAGCACAGAGGCACCTCACGTTCATTCTGAAGCGTGCAGCGCATGCAGACTATATTTTATTTATTTAAAGTACCTGTTAAGTGCTTTGACGAGCACGATTAGATATGGTGTTTTGACGTATTTCCTACTGAAACAGGAGAGGGAGGCGGGCTCGTCCCATTTTTAAAAATAGCCAATAGACTTTAGTGTACAGCCACACACACAGACACACACTTTCAACTGTGCTACTTATGTCAGAGCCACTAACCGGGGAAACTGAGAAGTTTTCTCAATGCCGGCCAGCTTTTCTAAAGACTTGAGAACAGAATGGTGATCTTAGTAAACCCGTTACTGCATAACAAGCCCAAAAAAAAAACACAGAGCATCGCAGTCTTTGCTAACATAAAGGCTGGAGCCAGTGCCAATGTAGATGAATAAGAAACAAGCGAGTAAAAGATAATATATCCATATTATGAATTACAATACAATAAGCATAATATAGACTAAAAAACACTACTCGAGCTGAATATCCCAAGAAACCTCCAGTTTCTAAAAATAAACTTGAGTAATTTTCCTCGCTTCCAGCTCCCGTGTTGGCACGTCCCATTCAGAAGTAATCATCCCTTCGTCCTATTCTCTTCGAAGACAATTACCCCTTCACTGTGAGAGCTCCAGATGGCAAAATGGTGATAATTATCAGTCAAAACTCACTTTCCCTTCGAAGTGCCCTGCGAAGGCATGAACAGCGCCAGTTTGAACATAGTCAGGTGTGCTGAACAGAGGTAGTGGGAGGGTGCGTTTTAGTTCTAGAAAGCGTTTGATTAGACAAGGTTTCTGAACCTCTATGTGACGTCATGAATGTTAAGGAGTCTTTTTCAAATGCATATATCTTCTGAAAACAAGCTTTGTCAATGTTTAGAAGTATACTAGCATACACTGTAGATGACCTTAAAGCTAACAGATATGGACTAGCAGAACATTAATTTTGATTTCACGGGGTATTTAAATGACATCCTTTTGCTGTTCAGTGATCACACTTGGCCATATTAAAACCTGAATTTTATTAATCGTCAACTTGTCATCTCAACTGCCATGATTTCATCTCAGAAATGTCATATCCCATAAAATTTTGCTAATAACACTACATTGGAGTATGGTACTGAAATCAGCAACAAGATTATATCATACCGTTGAAAAATATTTGGCATTGCGCAACTCTACTGGGTCATAAACACATACAGATAGAGTTGGGGTACTTTAGTTTGGACTCAGACTCGAGTCACAAGTCAAATTTTAATGGACTTGAACATGTCACGGACTCAGATGCATTTTTACTAGGACTTGACTCAGACTCGAGCCTTTGGGACTCCGAGTCCAGCCGAGTTCATGATATTTGTGATGCAATGAAAAAAATAAATAAATACCAAAACAGAAATTAATGAACATATCTGTCTGCATGCAGCTGTATTAGCTCATGAAGTCATAGACGTAGCCAGAGTTGTTTCACTGTGTTTAAGCAAACCTATAAAGTCAACCTATACGCTTGAATGATACTACTGTATAACATCCACTACCAAGGTGGCTGGCACAATGAAAACAAAGACGGGTATGTATCCAATGTAATAGAAACTAAACAAGGCAGTTTGACACGACACGGGACCTGACAACTGGTAAAATTGCATGTGGCATTTGTGCAGGCCAACATGGCTGCCGCTTAAGCAAATATCAATTGTTTTTTTGTTTTTTTAATCTTCTGCGGCAGCTGTTGCGAGACGCACACGGACGCATCAGGGATTTAGGTACACAAGCTGGAAGCAGAACTGCCCTGCATTGTGCGGTTTCCTGCAAATTTACTAGAAAACCATGTCCGTGACTACATGGCCATAATATTATCAGTGGGCTTTCCAGTGTTTTTGGATGAAGCATTTGCAGTCAATTCATGAGACGTAACTTCTCAGCGAGTGTTAATTACTACTGTGTTGACTCATTTGCATGTACTATATTTTCCCAAATCAGTAGGCAGATAGAGAAAAAAGATTCAGAAAGAAATCTCAGTATATATTATTATTTCTTTATATAGGGATCATTTTAAATAAAAGTAAATTAAATTGAATGGCCAAATTGAAAATGAAGTAGAAATAAAAAGTAAATTAAAATTCGAAACATAATCTTGGTTGTAATGACTAATGCAGTTTTCACTTTTTTAGGCTGTTTGATGGACAAATCATTGAAATGTCAACAGAACGCAATAATAATTGTGTTGAAGGACAGTTTTGTCTTCATGCACCTAAAGCATATGCTTTCATTCTGAAACCACTTTGAAGTTTGTTCAGCAGGAAACCAATCATAAAATATATATATGAAAGGCAACAGAGGTGTTTTTGTTACATTTATATTGACAAATAGTTTTTCTTAGTTGTGAAGGTTAAAATAAGCTTAAAATATTAATGTTGAGTTAACGGTTACAATTTTAATTCAGATTCATGAACAGATTCATTCGGACTCGGCCTGTTATGGACTTGGTGTTGAGTCCAACTCGGCCCCATTTGGACTCGGACTCAACTAAGGTGGACTCAAACCCAACACTACATACAGTACATACACATGCATAACCCTTTGAACAAGTGCTACTTGGCAGTGGATTCGAGCACACACACTCAGCAGTCCTGGGCACTGAACTGCTGCAGGCAGAATACATTAAAAAACGAGGGCCAGTCTCTTAACTGAAAAAGAGACAGAGGGAGCTTGTGTGCGCTCAATCCATCTACATGCAAAGCAGACCCAGTTCTGCCCCACCCATCCCACCTGGACCAACCCTGGCCTGTACCGCAGCCAGCCCTCAGACCCTTCACACACAGCGGACAGTAAATACACACTCTGTCCTTCCCCGCTAAGGGATCTGATGTCGGCTTTAGTTTCCTCTCACACCTGTGTTCCTTGCCATGTTAAAGGAGTAGGCTACTTCACCCAAAAATGAAAATTATGTCATCATTTACTTAACCTCATGTCATTCAAAACTGAATTTTTTTTCCATGGAACACTAGAGACATTCTGAAGACTTGTCTGTGCATTTACAATGAATGGAGACTGAAGCTTTCAAGCTTCAAAAATGATAAAAAAAAGTACTATGTAAGTATCATAGATGTGGTCCAAACCACTCGTGTTTTTCAATAACTTTGTGTGAGGGATAGACCAAACTTTAGGTCATTATTCACTGAATATCTTGATAACCACCCCAGGTCTTCTTGGCACATACATGAGAATTTCTGAGAAATATCAATGTTCGATTTATGAACAAATCATTCGAGTCATTCTTGATTCGTTAATTAATCTGACCGAATGCAGTGGTTAACAGCTCATTTGAGGGGAAGATTATCACTGAATAATTACTTAAATTTCAGTTTGTTTCTCGCATACAGCTATTGTATAGCTTCAGAAGACTTGGAATATGGTGCACAAGTTGTATGGACCAATCTTATTATACTAATATTGTACATTTGCATCCATTTTAAAACGTGAAAGCTTCAATCCCCATTCATTGTAATTGCATGGAAAAGAACAACCAGCACAGTCTTCAAAAATTCTCCTTTTGTGTTGCATGGAAGAAAATCAGAAGGGTTTAGTATATCATAAAAGGTGAGTAAAGGTGAATTTTTAAGTGAACTACTCCTTTAATACTCTGTTGCATGCAAGCTTACATGTTAATGGCATAAGAGAAGAAGGAACAGAGATAAAGGTGTCTTACATGAAAAGAAAAAATTAGAGAAACATCTCCTGCTTTGAAAGGTGTTGCCTCTGTCAACACTATTAAACTGAAACACACACAGTGAAGCCACCGATACCTTCAGGGAGGTGAAGGCTACAAACCGCACATGAAAGTGTCCTGAGGGATTATTTTGCTCCTGCCGTTTTGCCTGCAATTTTCTTATGAATGGCCCTGTACTCAATAACGCCACTGTTTCACCATACAGGTACTAAGCAGCCCGCAATTTGCAATAAATACCGTTTATGGGCGGCTTCTACTTGATTTCCAGGAAAATTACAAGGAGGCTCATTTACACAACCATGTATTTCTACCCACTCAGATGACCATTTGACCCCTGTCAACCACCCACCCACTGGCAGGCATGGGCCACGGTGCCACGCTCGGCTCGCCTGTGGGTTCCCGTTAATGTCCGGTATGCGTTGGCTCGGATTCTGCCCTTTGATCTAGTGACCCGGTGAGGTTTGTCAGAATCGATTCGGGATGTAAACTGACTCATTCCACCTCCTCCCCTCCTCAGCTGTAACTCTAGCCCCCACCCCACCTTGACCTCTTTCACTGACATGCTGCTTTTTGTGTGTGCGTGTGTGTCTGAGACTGTGTCGCTCGGTGGTGTCATGTTTTGGGCTCTGGCACAGTCTTGTTCCGTGCCGTGGCTGGGGCTCCTGAGGGTCAGGAGGCTAAAGAGTCAAGACTATTCTTTTTTTACACAAACACTTTCAAAGAAACACAAAACATTTGACTTAAATGAGAAGAACATATTCTTATTCATGTTCTACAGTTCTAATAAGCTTCAGGGACCATCAATGGCATTCAATGGTTCAGTACAGCTTACGTAAATGCCATGCAAACAGAAGGTTCCAGAGAATGGTCATTATTGTAAGTTTTTAATCCTGGAAATAAAGTTTTAGGATTTTTCTTTGTGAAAGATATAGCAGCTTAAACCAGCCCAAGATGGTTTGCTGGTCTTAGCTGGTCTCTCTGCCTGGCTAAGCTGGTCTTCAGCTGGTTTAATGGTTTGACTATTAAAAAAATACTACAAAAAACAGCAAACCAAACCAGCCTGACCTGGCTGGGAGACCAGCTAAGACTAGCAAACCAGTTTAGGCTGGTTTAAGATGTTTTTCCAACAGGGTAGCATATACACATGCATTTTATGGCATCAGGGTTCTCACGGTCATGGAAAGCTTGAAAAGCATGGAAACCATCTTAAGCTGAATTTGGAAATTGTGATTTCCAGGCCTGGAAAATCTTTGAAGTTAATAAAATATTTAAAAGTAATGTAAATTTCAATAGTTTATTATAAGTTTTTTGTTACACTCAGCTCTAAATATTTAATTGCCAAAAAATATTCTAGTGAGTGCAATCTCAACAAAATGAATTTTAAATATCTTTATCCAGTAATCACAAGTGACCACAAAAAAATCATGGAAATATGTTGGTAAAATGTTATGGGTTGGATTTTCTGGGCTACAGTGAACTCAAAATTTTACTCTCAGCTGAGACCTTTCCTATGGTTTAAGGAGAGTGTACTTGTATGCTTGGTTGGAAATCTCAAGGATTAATAGGTGTGTTTTCCTTATTACATCACGTGTTGTTCTGAAAGCAAAAAGAAACAAATGAAACACGGAATGCAGGCTGTCATCTGTGCAGCCTGACCGAAGCAAAGCGGGCGAGTTTACTCACGTGATTAACCAAAAGTGATGCGCTGCCGGCTCGTGATGCATGAATGGCTTGCACGCGCTGCACGAGTCTGTTGGATATACTGCAGTCTCGTCACATTTTAACTTTTTGTTTAGCCTCCTGTTCAGCTCATGAAAACACGCTGCGTGATCATGAGGAAAGATTACATCAAGATGTAGATTGGAATGCACGTGCGGAATTTCATATGAATAAAATAGTCTACTCCTCTCTCGCCGTTGCTGGCGTGCCAGTGATTACCCCTCCACGCGCCAATGCTGGCATGCATGCAATAGGTTGCCAACCCGTTATACAGTATACAGTATTATGACAAAATTGCCTCACCTGTTTAACATCTCTTGTTTCACATATCCTTGTTATTTCAACTCATCAAACTGTTATTAGTCTTAAATTGCCTCTGTCTCAACTTTTTGGGAGCATGTTGCAATCATCTGTTTCTCCCCTTTTCTCCAATTGGCATGCCCAATTCCCAGTGCACTCATGGTGGCGTAGTGACTCGCCTCAATACTGGTGGTGGAGGACGAATCTCAGTTGCCTCAGCATCTGAGACGTCAATCCACACATCTTATGGCTTGTTGAGCGTGTAACCGCGGACACCTAGCATATGTGGATGCTCACGCTATTCTATGTGGCATCCACGCACAACTCAACATGTGCCCAACCAAGAGCGAGAACCACATTATAGCAACCATGAGGAGGTTAACCCAACGTGACTCTACCCACCCTAGCAACTGGGTCAATTCGTTGCTTAGGAAGCCTGACTGGAGTCACTCAGCATGCCCAGGATTCGAACTTGCGACTCCAGGTGTGGCAGTCAGCGTCTTTACTTGCTGAGCTACCCAGGCTCCCATTACTACATATTTTTTTTAAAAACTATGAAATTCACAGATAAAAATCATATAATGTGTAGTTGTAGTGCTTTCAAAATAGCAAAGGGTGAATATAATTTACAAATCACTCCTTTTTGTTTTATTAGCATTTTTCATACTGTCCCAACTTTTTTGGAATTGGGGTTGTATCACTTTATTCCTCTTTTGTAAGTCGCTTTGGATAAAAGGGTCTGCCAAATGAATAAATGTAATGTAAATATAAATCACTAAAAATGCTATTTGAGGGGGCCTAAGTAGCTCAGAGAGTATTGACGCTGACTAGCACCCCTGGAGTCGCGAGTTCGAATCCAGGACGTGCTGAGTGACTCCAGCCAGGTCTCCTAAGTAACCAAATTGGCCCGGTTGCTAGGGAGGGTAGAGTCACATGGGGTAACCTCCTCGTGGTCGCTATAATGTGTGGTTCTCGCTCTCGGTGGGGCGCGTGGTTAGTTGTGCATGGATACCGCAGAGAATAGCGTGGGCCTCCACACGCGCCATGTCTCCACGGTAACGCGCTCAACAAGCCACGTGATAAGATGCGCGGATTGACGGTCTCAGACACGGAGGCAACTGAGATTCGTCCTCCACCACCTGGATTAAGGCAAGTCACTACGCCACCACGAGGACTTAGAGTGCATTGGGAATTGGGCATTCCAAATTGGGGAGAAAAGGGAGGAAAAAAAATGCTATTTGAATGTAAAAATGACATCTGCAAGATAAACACTGAAATATTCTCGTATTCTGAGGTGCATGTGACAAGTTTGACAGGACTTAAATCTATGAAATGTTATCCATGTCAACAGCAAGTCGCCTCACGACTCACACACCACACTTTATGACTAGAGCTGCTAAGTTTAGTACATACACGCGCACACACTACACACACACACAATGAGAGTGTAGAAAGACGGATGGGTGAGGTCTCTGCCAGAGGAAAAGTGGAGTCAAAAGAGAAGGAGAGAAAGAAGGTAAGTGTGTTACAGAGTGAAAGGGGTGTGTATAATGAGACTCTGTTAATATTTATCCAGGGTGGAGAAGTGCAGTAAATGTCATACAGGCTCCGCAGGAGAGACTGAGGGGTGTCATTAAAGCTTACTCTCTTTATCTTCCTTTAAGTGGTAGATACTTATCCATCGTTTACTAATGTAGTGTGTGTGTGTCAGGGTTGTGCGCCATTCAGAATTGAGAATGCATTCCAATTCAAATCCTGAATTAGAACTGAGGAAGCAAACAGGATGCAGAACTGTAATTTGATTTTGAAGGTTAAAATAGAATAAAATTCAATGAAATTAATTTAAGAACTATAAAGTGTAGTTTTAAGTAGAGTATCTTTTCAGTTTTTTATGATATAATTTTTCAGTACGAATTACCTATAAACATAACATATATGGTATTAATAGAATTATTAGATGATACTGAAGTTATCTGTTCTTGTCCAACTTGTTGTTTTGTCAGGCTAATTAAAGTCCTCTGTTGAGTGACTACGTTGAATTTCTTTGGATCTCAATTCAGTAAACTCCTCTTCCTGTCATTCCAATTCAACATCCTGTGGGGTCTGACCAATTCTATTCAAATTTCAATTCCTGAATTGAAAAGGTGGTAATTCTTAAATTCTGATTTCTGCCCAATCGAGGTGTACGTGCATTACTCCAGATACTAACAACATCCTTTCAGCCTGTAGTGCTTTGAACACAAACCCATATATCAAAGTTCAACTAAAGACTGATTTCAGGAAGGAATATGTCAGAATTATTTTTTAAGGCTGTGGCATACCTTTCATAGCAAGACACTTCCCCAGATATCATGAGTTCATTGCACTGAAAGTAAGCGTTTTCCCTCACACTCTATATCTCCAGTACAGCTTGATCAGGGGGAACTGAGCCAGTTAGTGAGGTTGGGAAAGGCCATGATTGGGACCTCTGGCAAGAGCGTTCCGATGAGGAGCTGGATGAATCATCCGGGTAGAAGATGTCGTGATTGGCTCGCTACATGGCTCACTTCCGTTCCTGTATCCCAAGAGACAGGGTTGAGTAAACGGGCGGAAATGTTTTTTTTTCTTTGGTTCTACCGTAAAGGGACTTTTAGGGACAAGAGGGACAATTGTTTTGTTTTTTTTTTGTCAAGAATTTCAAGGTGGATTGGATCTGGATTGCCAACCACTAATAAAAAAATCACAAGAAAATGACAGCAGGGCTACGAGCCACTAGCCAGCTAATACTTCCTAACAGGCTGATATCATGACTGTGATTCTGTTAGCTTGTTGTGTTCCTGACATTCCTGATCCAATCGTCTAGATGTAGAGCATAGGCTAAATATCGAAAGTTTCTAAAAAGTTTATCATCGATATAAAAATATATATATATATATAAAAAAAAACATTTCCGATAAATATCGATATAGTTTTATTCAAACCCTTTGAACTGTCTGTATGTTTATACATTTTATACGTTTTCAAAGTTACTGTGTTACTGGGAAACAAATACTAAAAAGTGTACACATAAGGGGGAAAAGTGTGAATGAGGAAAAATTTCGAAAACATGTTGGGTTATGGAAAATTTTTTAATTTCGCCCATATTACTTCAACAACCTTACATAAAGTATGTGCTATCCAAAAGCACATACATTTTACTTACCTTTTTTCTTGTATATTACGTCAAATATTATGACTTTTTATTTAATTTCAATGTATCAGTCAAACCCTTTGAAGTGTTTTTATGTTTACAAAACAGTTTTTTCAAAGTAACTGTGTGTTGCTGAGAAACCAAGCCTAAAAATGCGTTAACATATGGGAAAAACATGTAATTCCGAACAAATGTAGCATTATAGAAAATTAATTTATTTTGCCCATATTGCTCCAACAACCAAAACATTAAACCTCAATTTAAGCCTGCATAGCGAAATATTTTTGCTCGTCGCAGAGGGTGTGGGGGAAATACCATTACAAGCTCTCTGTGGTTCTACCGTTATACATTAACAGCACTGCATGTCTGTGCCAGCAACTACTGCCAGTTGTGTTTCTTTCCCAGGATGCCTGCTCCTCACCCCAACAGCTGAGGTGGGCGGGTGCCCTTGTGTCATAACATCTTCAAGGCACATTGTGAATGTCAAAAAGGAAGAAAGAAAGTTTTGTGTTTCCTTAGAAACATGGAAGAGTGGAGTGAGGGATGTTCATCGCTCTAAAATAGGATATAGGGGGAAGAGCAAAAGTGTGCAGGACAAACAGAAGCAGTCTTTCAGGTCGCCCGCTGTCTGTTTGGCCAGCTTGGTGAGAGGGCTGCTGCTGACGACAGAGCCTTTCACTGTTCCATGAACCAGCACTGCACCACTGCAGACAACTATCAGGCTACAATGGTCTTAAAGGAATAGTTCACCCAAAAACATTATTACTTACTCATCCTCTTGTGATTCAGTATACTGTTATTTTATCTGTGGAACACAAAAATTATAAATCTTTGGGAAAATTAAGTTTATATATTGACAAGTGACTGTCACTATAGAAAAGTATACTATAGAAGAAGTCCATTCAATTCGTGCTATATTTCAAGTCTTCTGAAGCCATACAATAGCTTTGGGTGAGGAATCAGTTTTGAAATTTGGAAGCTAATCCTTTTTTATGGAGTGGGGGTGGGAGGGTTATCAGTAGCTACGTTTCCATCCAAGTTGCAAATTTATTTTACCTGAAAAACCATAACATTGCAAAATCAATGTGCGAACAGAGTCACGTTTCCATCCCATGCATTCAAAAGAACAAAATTGCCAATTCCGAAGAATTTGCAGCCACTGTGAATCTTTTATTAATAAAATACTCGCAATTTAGAGCACACAGACAAAACACTGTAAAGAACTTCGTCTATATCTGGGAGCGACAGTGTGTCACACAGTTCTTGGAGCAATGAGTGTGTGTGTGTGCATTTCTCCTTCCTTATGCTTTTGCTATGCGAATCTATAGTGTATATATATACATATATATATGTATATATATACATATACATATATATATATATATATATATATATATATATATATATATATATATTTTTTTTTTTTTTTTTCCCCAAAAGAATCAATAAACCTAATCTTTGGCACAGTTCAAATTTATATTTGACTTATTTGTTCTGAAAACTCTTTGCATGCCTTGGATTTTCTAGACACCGTTATTTCAGGATGACCAGAGCAACATTTCAGATGCAATGATTGGTCCGCTGGTTAGTCCACGAATCAATCGCGAGTTATTCAGTCACAATACTTTTTTGATGCGCATCTTGTATTTCTGATAAATAGGAGTTTATTTGGTATATTTGTTTCCATCTTATTTTATGCGCATTTCCTCTAATCTATTGTATTCGCATCTTGGTGTTTCTATCCAGCAGTTTTTATGTAATATCACAAAATGCACATTAAAAACATTGATGGAAACATAGCTATTGAATTATCAGTGAATAACGACTTAATTCTGAGTATGTTTCTCACACAAAGATATCGTATGGCTTCAGAAAACTTGGAAAGTACGTAAAGTCGTATGGACTACTTTTATGATGCTGTCGTCTTTTTGGAACCTAACAGCCCCATGTCACTATGAGTTGGGTTGTCATTATACAGCAAGAGCTGTGCAACAATTTTGTGTTCCACAGAAAAATGAACAGCATTCAAGTTTGAAATGAAACAAGGGGTAGTAAATGATTACTACTGAACTATTGTAATAATTTAGCATGATAACACAAATTGAGGTTTCTACCAACATTTTAACTTTACATACTCAATGGATAAAATATAGGGTTTGAATCAACACAAATATAGTGTAGATGTACAAGTGAGCAAATTGGAGGTGGATCTGTCAAGATGATGCATTTGGCTGTGGTCTCCAGTGGCAGAAACAAGGACCGTTAACAGTTGCTGCAGAGAGGAAGTATCTAAACACACACACACGTCTGTGGGGTCTGACCACCTGCTTGAGTGTGTGGCCTACAGAGGCTTGGATGCAATGGAGGAGGTCTTTGTGTAAAAATGTCAATGGAAGTTTCCGGAGAGGGCTTTCCCACACTTTAGCCACACTAGGGTTGCACGGTTTACCGATACTAACGAAGTATCTCGATACCAAAAAAATTTAAACAGTACGATATCATCTTGTTGCTAATTTCGGTACCATATTACAGTATGCTGTCATTAGTAAAATGATCTGAGAAAAAACCTCTGGATATAGCCAAGTTTGATCATTAAACAACAAAAGGATGTAATTTAATTAAATAATATACAATCACATGTATATTAAAAATAAAGAAATTAAAAATACTTTTGAAAAAAAATAAATATTAAAAATCATGTACACTCACATGGGATGAAGAATCCAGTCAACTCAGTAGCCTAATAAAAGCCATGTAAAAATATATTTTGCATAGAGCTAGATCGGCATGTTGAGATCACATGACCAGCTGAACATCACAATGATAACACATGAAATTGACATGTTGCTTCTGAAAGTTAATTTACCTTGAAACCAAACCCATTCAGTCAAATTACTGACAACCACTATGCCCATTCAGACATTTTTTGATCAATTCGAGCATAAACAAAAGTGTGTTGTGCAAGCAACCTCTGAGACACGGGCTCTGGTCTCATGGGAACCAGACAGTAATCAGTTTACATAAAAAAATGTTGAGCATGGTTCAGAGGTTGCATCAACGCTCAGTTAGGTTTTGGGGGTAGAGTTATTAAAACATGTTTTCCTTCTGATGGTATTTACAACTAAATATACAAGTCACTTTTGGTGCTACTCTGTGGAAATTTAACCCGAAAACTGAGGCTCACGCGTACCCATACGTTCAACATCACTTCCAGCTTAAAATCAGAGCAGCAACTGTCAGGAAGAGCACATGAAGCGCTCCTCAAGTGCTCTGATGCCTGCGTCATCAGCAGAGGCTGGCTCCAAACACCCACAAAAATATAAACAACAAATATAAACTTTGATAGTGAATGCAAAGCGCTCCGGTTTCATTTTAATTTAACATGTAAAGTAATCATGTAATGGCAAATGTTCCTGGTCAATGCGGGTTCAAACCATTATTGATTATTAACAACACCGTGTTAATGACATGCAGTGACACAGAGGAGGAGACGCACCCTTACTCTATTTCCGTGGCGTGATAAAATTATGAAACGAAATCTCAAAGGTTTTGCTTCATGAGAAATAAGGACTCGTGGGTTTAATCAAAGTGCATTAAAATAACGTGTAAAATGTAGAGCTGTCAGAATTAACGCATTAATGCATGCAATTAATAAAAAAGTTTAAAGCGTTAATTATTCTTAATTGCAATTAACGCATTTACCGTTAATATGGCATAAACACTTGTGTGAAGGGCGGAACCTTTGTAATGAGTCCGCGCGGAGTCAATAAACTGACGCACACTTCACACAAACAGACACAGTGCCAGAGCCCTTCTACCAAGATGACCCCACAAGCTTAACATAAAATAGCATAACTTGTGGTCCTTTTGACATTCTATATGCGGTACAGTCATAATACTCTCCTGTGACAGAGCCGCGGAGGTTATCTCGAAAAACAAAAATCTCTGACAGCGCTGTATGACGTACAAAACAAGCCCAGATGGGACTTGTAAGGCGCATTTGAATTACCACAGAAGCAAGTCAAGTTTTAACTATCACCACAACACAGAATGAAACATTTTTGTCTGGAAGCGCTTTTCATGGTGTGTTCAAAGCTTGACGCTGCCGTTGACACTCTGACGTGAATCATGAACGCAGCTTCACGATTGCTGTAACAAATCAGATAGCCACAGTCTACCGGCAGATTACTATTGTGGAGGATGAGAGTTTAAGAGACTTAATGCGTATTGCAATGAATATGCAACCTAATTGGGGACTAGTTCTTTCAATTAGTCAAACTCACACTTAGACTTTGGGAAACGTTTAATGTTACTCGGATTGGTGCTATTTTAGTGCATTTCTTGTGGAAGGCTTTGTTTAGAAAATGTTAATAAAGCATTATATTGTTCCGTATTGTTTTGTTTTCTTTCCTGTGGAAATAAATGCATATATAGTGTCAAATTTCAGCACTTTCAAAATCTGTGATTAAATCACAATTAACTACAAAAAACTGTGATTAATCACGATTAAAATTTTTAAATCGACAGACAGCACTAGTAAAAAGTTATGAAATTAGTGCAGAAATATTTTACTACTGCATATTATTATATTATATAGTAAATATATATATATATATATGAGTTCCAAAAACAAGTGTAAATGTAAAATTGACCAAACTAAAGTTAACCAAAAATAGAGACATATTTTACGTATTTAGAAATATTTTGATATTTAAAACATTATTGTTCATGTCATTCATAAGTGTTTAAAGCCTTAAAAGGGAATCATATATCCCTATTTTATTATTTGATTTATATAGTATATTTGAAGTTAAATATGTACAAATGACTTCTTAAAACCTGTTGATGCTCATTAACCCCACCCATGGGTTTGACTTTCCTTTGCATAAATGAGTTCACATTTACTATATAGTGTGCTGTTCAAAATTGTTCATAATGTTGACAAATTTTACATCTTTATAATTTGTCAACATTATTAACTCTTTTTTTGACTAGACCATATAGTAAATGTGAACTAATTTAAGCAAAGTGACATCAGTTCTGTGTGTGTGGGGGGGGGTTCATGCATGTATGAAGCACACTTGAAAGAAATATGACAATTTATATGACAATTAAACGTGAAAGCCTTAAAAGTGACAATTAATCATCATAATCGCAATTATTTGTTTGACAATTAATTATTAGCCAAATTTCATAATCGTGACAGCCCTACACTTTATGATCAGACACTTTTGCTAACAGAATAAATGAATCACGGCTGACTGCTAATAGTGCATTTCTACAATGGAATCGGTAACCGAAAGCTAATGCATTTTTCATGATGCAGCATCCACAAAGCTAGGTGTCAGTATAAGTCCAAGATGACTGCCAAATCGCCCAGCACAAAATGCACAAAAATTACTTAATTAACCTCCTGAAAACATGCTACAAAGCTGGTACCAAAGGCAGGGTGCTAATCATTAACACATTGATATACAGTAGATCAATATAAAGACAGACATCATCCACCATGACAATGGCTAATTAAGCTGCAACCACACAATCTTTCATAGTGAGGACAACTGAAGGTTGTTGGTGGGACTATTGATCCTGCCTGGCATGAAGAGGAAGCTTGGCTTTGCACAAGCACTCTAGATATCAATATCTTTTATCAATAATGGCACTGTGACAAAAGAAAGAGAATTCTGGTGAAGCAGCAATAAACAGGTTTGGGAGGGTTACTTTTGAAATGTATTCCACTACAGATTACAGAATACACGCTGTAAAATGTAATTTGTAACGTATTCCGTTAGATTACTCAAGGTCAGTAACGTATTCTAAATACTTTGGATTACTTCTTCAGCACTGGGAGATTTTTTCACTTGTTTTGACTATAAAAACTGCCAGTACAGTAAGACAAAATACACATGTTAAAAATACATTCTCTGAAAAACCTAAATATCTTATGCAGTGTTGTTTCTAAAAGAAGATCAATCAAACTGATCTTGTTTTAAGGATTTTTAGATATTTTTACAGAAAAACAATACAAAAATTATTATCAAGAATACGATTTTTGCCCTAATATCAAAGGTCTTACTAGAAAAAAATTAATTATGATCCAACGTGAATTTTCTTGATAAAAAAATATGACCGTGCCTGGTAATGTGCATGTAAAATGGCTAGAAATAGCATTTTAGCTTAGCGTGAAGCTGACAACTTACACAAGGTTTATTTCTATTTCTTCTGCTCCAAACTTACTTCAGACTTACTTCTCTGTCTGCTCGTATGAATGTAACACATCTTAAGAACGTGTTTCACCGCTGTTCAAATGCACTTTGGATCGCATCATTTATATGTATAAATGTTTTCCATCAGAAAGGACTAAATATTAAATGAAACAAATGACAATAAAATGCAAAGTAATCTCTTCAGTAATCAAAATACTTTTTGAATGTAACTTTATTCTAAATATCAATGATTTAAATTGTAACTGTAGTGGAATACAGTTACTTATATTTTGTATTTTAAATACATAATCCCACTACATGTATTTCGTTACTCCCCAACCCTGGCAATAAAACACTGATAAATCATGATGAATGTTCAGCAATCGTTTGGCAGTGACACTGCATGCCCTAAAGCAAAGAGTCAACCAATAGCCTGTCATATTACAACAGCCATTCAATCAGAGCTGATTATCAAGTCTTTAAGCTGCTTTAATTAACACTGGTATATGTGATACCAACAAATGTGACAGTCACTCGGTTGACTATGTAACATTATCTAATGGTTACATCACATACACACTGGTGAAAGGCTGGCTGGGGTTCAATGAATACCTATCTGGGGTGGGAAGGTGGATTCATTGACCTATTAGCCTCCTATATTTTTCACATATTTCGCAGACACACACAAATCCTTCACAGAGCCATAAATGGGTTAATGGTGAGAGACTCCACCAAGGAAATATGAGGATTATTGATTTAAGGGTGATTAGTCCCTAAAGGATAGACAGAGAGATTGAATGAGTTGGGGAAGGAGGAAGCGAGAGAGTTGGGGAGAGATAAGAGGTCAGTCCATAAGAGACTCACACAAAAGCTCCCTTAGGCTGTTTCTTATTGATTGGGCCTGTGTATGACTGAGCTGTGTGAGTAAACCACAGTTTCACAATATGATCCTGACTAGAAAACCAGTGGGAGTCGCATTGAGTGTACGTCTGTTCAGTTATGTTAATATCTCTTCATATCTACCTATCAAACTTTAGACTTGTTAGCGAGTCTATATGAAATAACTTCAGTTGTAGGTAATTACTCATCACAGTTGTGCCTTAAATGTGCAATTGGTGCAGTTTGCTAGGTGTTTAAGGCTTTAATATTTCAGCTTTAGTTCAGTGTAGCTCCAAACTGCTAGAGAGGAGTGTGTGTTAAAGGCTCATTGGCTGTTGGAAAACTGCATTTAGCTTAAAAGTGGGGATCAGTATCTGAGATTTACTGACAGTGGAACTATTATTAAATATTTGAATCATGCGGATGTGTTCAGTTGCACAGAGGCGTCAAATAGATAGGAAACCTGAGTGCTGGCTCAGCTGAATTTCCTTCAATGTTCTCTACACAGTCACCCTTTATCACCTTCTTCTTTTTCAGACATGGGTCTTGATATGCAGTAATTGAATGGCTGATCATACACCAACAATAGCTCAAAATACACTTGTGTGCATATGTAGCCTAGTATGAATGCATGCAAAGTTTCTTACAGACAAAGAATCAACTATACATTTTTGTTCCGTCACGTTACCAAAAAGTTTCATCTCAATGACTTAAAGGGATAGTTCACCCAAAAATGAAAATTCTCTTATCATTTACTCACCCTCATGCCATCCCAGATGTGTATGACTTTATTTCTAATGCTGAACACAAGAGTTGTGAATGGTGACCAAAACTTTGAAGCTCCAAAAACACAAAGTCAGCATAAAAGTAATCCATACGACTCCAGTGGTTTAATTAATGTCTTCTGAAGCGATCCAGTTGGTTTTGGGTGAGAACAGACCAGAACTCCTCATTTTTCACTGTAAATCTTACCATTGCAGTCTCTAGACACGATCTTGATTTCAAGCTTGATTACACTTCCTAGTGCTTAACGTTTAAACAGAGTGCTAGATAGTGCTATAGGAAGAGTAATGAAGTTTAAAATCATCATCATCACCAAGGAGACTGCTGTCAAGACGTACAGTGAAAAAGGAGCTATATTTTGGTCTGTTCTCACCCAAAACCAAATGCACTGCTTCAGAAGACACGGTTTTAACCACTGGAGTCTTATGGATTACTTTAATGCTGCTTCTATCTGCTTTTTGGAGCTGCAGATTTCTGGCCACAATTCACTTGCATTGAAAGGACCAACATAACTGAGATATTCATCTTAATATCTTTGTTTGTGTTCAGCAGAAGAAAGTCATACAAATCTGGGATGGCATAAGGGTGAGTAAATGATGAGAGAATTGTACATTTTTGGTGAACTATCCCTTTAAAAATACAAAGGATTGCTTAGTTCTTCAAGGGACAGGTCACCCAAAAAATTATATTCTATCTTTTCAAAACAGTCTCACAGAGAAATCGTATGGAATTGTAGGAGTTGGCTAAGTTGTATGAAAGAGTTGGGTCATACGAATTCGTATGATTTTAACAACAGCTAATCAAACGACTCTGCCGCATCTCCTAAAACGCGACAATTACTTTCTTCCGTCATACATAACATACTCTTCCTGCTTCAAATCATGCTTTAGGACTCTACTCTATGGTTAGGTTTAGATATGGCATAAAATAAATAACCATGTACACAATGTCTGACACGCGGAACTTTTACATCTACAATTCGTACGAATTCATACCAACGAACATGTACGATTTTATACGAATTAGCACTCTCATACGAATTCGTACGACTTATGACATCGGGTTGGTTTTCTTCATATAATTACAGTGAATGGTGATTGATAGTTTGACATTCTACCTAACATCTCCTTTTGTGTTCTAAAAAGAAAGTCATAGGAGTTTGAAACAACATGAGGGTGAGTAAATGATGATAGAATTTTCATTATGAACATACATATATGAACATATACTGTATGAAATATAGAAGTGCCACAAATTATGTCAAGCATTGACACCTTGAGCACTTCAATTCTCCATTTATGACCTGTAAAACTAGTTTTCCTAGAATTTGGTGTTCGGCTCTAATTACAGTCTATTTCCACATTTACCACATAAAACTGACACATCAATACATCTGTGTGTCAGTGCTTCCAGAAAACATTACTGAGAGATGGAAAAAAAAAAAAAAAAAATTGTGTGCACTGCAGTATAATCAACAATTTATGAATCAGTCACCTATTAAGAGGGATATGTTTGGCTGAGACTTTACACCTAGTGAGCTGCCTGCCAAGACAGCATTTTTGGGCAACATAGGCGCGTGTACCTTTTGTCGACATGATCAAAAATGCCATCTATGTAGGGAGCTCACTGAGTTTTGCGAAACAGCCTTGGTTTTGTCAACATACCCGTCCCGTGTGTGTCTTCTCGTTCTGATTGCGTAACTCAAAAGACTCTTCCTCCTCTTTTTCCCCATGATCCCGAGCCAACAAACTAAAGCCGTGTCTGCAGCACACAAGCCAGCAAAGTCCCTGCAAAGGCATTCAAATCACGGCTTGTCGTCCAGTCCCTATCCGTAAATGTCCTGTGATGTCCACCGTTCCAGTGCTGTCGAGCAGATGGGACAGATGGAGAATGTCTGGTCGCATGAAACGGACCGATCCAAGTGTTATAGGGGGCGTTCAGATAGAAAACATTATCGCGCTAAAAAAAAAAAAAAAAAAACTAAACGCAGCGCAACGAGTGCAACCGGACGCAGGTGTCTCGAGACGCGTTATTAAAGTTGGAGTTCTTTTTAGCTTAATAAAAACAAACACTCCTGTGCAAGACGCTGAAAAACATAGAAAACAATTGAAAAACCGTGCAGACGGACGAAAAAACGAGGAAATACATTCCTAAAGCTGAATTCCGATGTCCCGTTAACAAAATTAAAAACAAACATGCACACAAAACTGCGAATTAAAGGATACTAAATATAACTGGGAAAGATATTAGTTCTAAATTTCTGCCGTTTTTCAAAAATGTCAAGTTTTTTGTACAACGCAGTCTCTCACTCCAGAATTCAGTTGTGATATCTTGACAAAGAGCTTTTTATCTAAATCCAAAATACGTGTCCAATTTGATAATCCCGGCTTAATCCTAGCGGGACTTTCAAAAGGAGAGTTGACAAAGCACTGCGTTAAATATGTGACTGTTTTATCGGCTTCTTCTCTCCTCTCTGTTCTCCGAAACATCAGCAAGCGGGCTCTTTCAGTAGCGTGAGTGATGGGGGCGGGGCGAGTCACCCCATGTGCTAAGACGCGGGAGATGATTGGCTCATGCCCCACACGCCCAGAAAATGCCCCGCCTTCTGTCTGTCTGGCCGCACATGTGAAGTAGACATTTCAGGAAATGGAAGCAACTCGTTGGTGAGGGAATCAGAAACTTAACTATGATTGTTCATTGCTTTAACAAATGTTAAATCCCGGTTGTTTAACCTCAAACTTGGAGTATATATACACAAGCATATACACTTTGAAGTTTGTGCTGTGTTTGCAGATAGTAGCCTGGTTAGTTACTACATACAGTATTAGGGCTATATTCAAGGTTTTACCTATCTATCCTTGTCCATACTATGATGTCATCCCAGAAGATGTATCTCCAGTCAGTGACAAAGTAAAATTCAGCTTCTTTTATTTGAATAGTGCTAGGAGGTGGAGACTGTGCAATTACATTAACAAGTAAGTGTGAAGTTCTGGGAAAAGGAGTGAATGAGCACTGTGTTTTTTGTGTGCGTGTATTGGGGGGTAATATAGTCTCCTGAAACGCATTACGTGCCTGAATGGAAAGCAGATGTACTCCTTTATTCCAGGAAACTCTTGTCACGAGAGGCTCTGTAGAGAGAGAGACAGACAGAGAAAGAGGGGAGAGGGTAGAAGACTTTTTGTGTGTTGCTTCCAAAAGGTCTGATGATCCCCCCCCCCGGTCATTTATTACTTTTTATTGCTTAAAAACAAGCGCTTCCATACAGATAACAAACTAACTAACTCATTTTCATTCCCTGTTTACTTTTACCTCCCTTCCAGGAAACAACTGGTCAGATCAGTGTCGGCTTTAAAGGGATAGTTCACCCAAAAATGAAAATTCTCTCATCATTTCCTCACCCATCCCAGATGTGAATGACTTTCTTTCTTCTGCAGAAAACAAACAAAGATTTGTATAAGAATATTTCAGTTCTGTAGGTCCATACAATGCAAGTGAATGGTGACCAGAACTCTGAAGCTCCAAAAAGGAGATAAAGTCAGCATAAAAGTAATCCATACGACTTCAGTGGTTAAATCCATGACTTCTGAAGGAATCCAGTTGGTTTTGGGCAGTAGTAGTGAACCACCAAGCAAACCTCACAATTGTATGGGGCCCTGGACATCTGAGAGGCCCCGGTCAGAAAGCTGAGCAAAACTCAAGGGATGATGCGTTGCTTTGTGTTCACGTGCGATGACGCTATTTTCAGCCGTCTTGGAGTGGTTCACATGCATTGTAAAGGCAAAGTGCTGCATGTTCACCTATTCGCACAATTCCAAACATTTAAACCTTCTTAAAGTTATTATACAAATCTTAAACACAACACAGTATCACAGAAATGTAGAAGGTGACAGTGTTTCACCAGATTTGTTAGGAGGAACATTGTAAACTGTCAAATACTGCTGTGCACTATCAACGTTCGTCAAAATAAAAGCTCCAGGTAAAGGTGAATACGAAAGAAATGTATCACTATTGTATAAAAAAAAAATCCTCAAAATAATAATAATTCAGTATCATGTCATAAATAATCAGCTTTACTGAACAATAATAAATAATGATGAACTGGGTTCCAAAATATAAGTGAAACTGTACTTTTTGCGCACCCTATTCATTTACACAAAAACAATTCAAAACATTTATGTACGTAAATATTGCTTTTTCATTACTGTATTGGTGCATATAAATTATACTGTAAATTAAATACCATTCTTAACTCCTTTTTCAATGTGCATCTTGACAGGCGATCATGATTTCAAGCTCGATTAAACTTTCTATAATGCCATCTAGTCTCTGTGCATGCTTCAAGCACTAGGAAGTGTAATCGAGCTTGAAATCATGATCGTGCCTGCAATGGCAAGATGTACAGTAAAAAAGCTGTTATATTTTGGTCTGTTTTCACCCAAAACCAACTGGATCTTTTTTTTTTTTTTTTTTTACCAATTGTGTCTTAAAGGGATAGTTCACCCCACATTTAAAATTATCTCTTAATTCAACCTCATGCTATCCCAGATGTGTATGACTTTCTTTCTTCTGCTGAACACAAATTAAGATTTTTATCTCTTTTGATTTTTATCTCTCATCTCTGTAGGTCCATACAATGCAAGTAAATGTTGGCCAGAAATCTTAAGGTCCATATCTTTAATATATATAGCAATATGATAAGTGTGGGTGAGAAACAGGTCAATATTTAAGAGCTTTTTTACTATAAATCTCAACTTTCACATCTGAAAGTCACACTGGGTAACTGTTAAGTTTCTCTTTCACATCTGAAAGAGAAAGTGGAGATTTATAGTAAAAAAGGAATCCACACCCATCATATCGCTTCTGAAGACATATTTTTAACCACTGGAGTCTTATGGATTACTTTTATGCTGCTTTTTGGAGCTTCAGATTTCTGACCACCATTCACTTGCATTGAAAGGACCAACAGAACCGAGATATTCATCTAAAAATCTTTGTTTGTGTTCTGCAGAAGAAAGAAAGTCATACACATCTGGGATGGCATGAGGGTGAGTAAATGATGAGAGAATTTTCCTTTTGGGGTGAACTATCCCTTTAAAACTTTATTTTTCCATCACATACACTGTCAGTCTTTCCAGTCTCACTCTAATCCTTATTTTCCTGAAGTCTCACGCAGAACCCTTCTCAGTCATTCAGTCATGTACACCCATAAATCACGCTTTCAAAAAGCACACCAAACACACACTCTCACTCGCATACAAGCACGCTGATGACACATGATCTTTTTCAGGGCCCCTCTGTGCCTGCTCTCCCTGCTCACTCTCTCTCCATCCCTTGATTTCCTCTCGTTTGCTCTGCTCCACTCTGTGCTGACTCTCTCCACGCATTCATCACTCTGCATGCTGGCCCTGGTGTTTGTCTTTAAGTCTGCCTGTGTCTTTACCAAACACACATGCATGCAAAGGCACACACTCAAAGCATATGTAACAGTGTGCTGCTCTCCTTTTAAACTATTAACTAAACTTTTTTGATCGTCCACCTTCCCTTATTTGTTTTGGATGTGCGCACACATCCTCCTTGTGTCTTACTAAAATCAAAATTCCAGAAGACTTGGAATATGTTGCATGGACTACTTTAACGACACTTTAGAGGTTGTTTTTTAGCTTTAAAGTGAGTCACTATCAACTGCATTGTATTGAAATCAGCGAACAGGACATCCTTAAATTCCTCCTTTTGTGTTTCACAAAAGAAAGTGAACGGAATGACATGAGCATGAGTAAATGATAGAATTTTCTTTTTTGAGTGAACTGTTCCTTTAAGTATTTCTTGTAATGACAGTTTAAGAGTTAAGTCTGTACAACCTATTGAACAGACTCTATGCCTGTCCCTAAATGTGGCCTTTACCCTGAATAATATCTCTTTCTCTATTGGACTCTTCCTCTGTCTTTCTCCCACTTAACAAAGAACAGTATTATTTTCCTTACCTATTTGCCTGTATGCTCAACTGTTTTCCTCACTTTTTTTCTTCCTTGTCATGGAGCATCAGACCTGCCTCCTGGAACAGATTATTTATTTTTAGAGCGCTCTCTCTGTTTCTATCTTCCTCTTTTCTCTCTTCTCTGCCCACGCTAAGAAGAAAAAGTGAGTCTTGTGTCTATATATGGCTTGTGAGAGAGTGAGGTTTTCAAGAAAAAACAGACTGTCATTATCACACCCATCTTTTGTCCCTAAAGACAAGGGAATGAGAGGAGTCTGACCACACTGATGTTTTCAGGTTTTTGTCTCACTTTCACACAGATTGGCCTAAACCTGCTTATTGGGCCCCCATTCTCTGTTTTCAGTGTTAAAGGTCCAGTTGAACAAAAGGCTGAAACATACTCCAATTATGTGAAATAGTTGTGTTCTAAAATGTGTCAGGCTGTAATTCATATCACAATGCAAGTATGCACTGCATTCTAAACATTGCCACTGTCCACTTCTACAGTGAGTTCACTGTTTCAAGTCAACTATTGTTATGGCGGAGCAACAATTTGAATAGAATACTGTCAATATATTTAGAGCAACTTACTTGAATAATAACACATCAAGTTTAATGGCAGACTTTTGAAGGGAACTCGATCACCCCCTTGAGTGCTGAGGTTTGTTACCGCCACAGTAACGCAAGAACACACCTGACTGGGCATTGACCAAGCGCTTACATCTGTGTGCACAACATTGAGAATGCATCAGGTACTTAACGTTGTCTTAAGAATTTCAGACCGTAAATAACAGCATTAAAGTTTCATTTAATAATTTGACTTAAAATAGTAAAATAGTAGTGTCTTTCCAGTCTCCCTTCATGCTCCTGTAGTCTTAGGTCCCAGCTCAGTGTGACTGACATTTCCCGTCTATGAGGCCTTTTCAGACCTGTGTGTAGACAATGGTGTTGTTGCTTGCTGTGAGGCAAAGGGGAATGAAATCAACACCTGATTCAGTCTGACATTAGACAGACACCACGTTCATATTATTAAAGGGATAGTTCACCCAAAAATGAAAATTCTCTCATCATTTACTCACCCTCATGCCATCCCGGATGTGAATGACTTTCTTCTGTTGGTGACTGCACGCTGCATGAGTGTTTGTAGCTTGCTAGCCTGCTTAGCATTGCTAATTCTTATTGTTATACGTTCATCGCTTTATCCTTTGCCATTTTACCGCTTGCTTCGGGTTTTTCCGCGCGCACCTGTTTCTCTCGGGGGTTTTTTCCGGCATACTCGCTCAGCAAAGTGACACCACTCTCCCGTTCCTGTTAGGGTTTCCAATAGATTCTACCCACTCAGTGATGCACCCACTGAGAATCATGTTGAAAGAGCCCTAATAATTGGTGATTCTATTGTAAGGGACATGGAAATAGAGACTCCAGCCACTATTGTTAAATGCATTTCGGGGTGCCAGAGCATCTGACATCAGATCAAATTTACAAGTGCTGGCTAATGCTAAATGTAGATTTTCTAAAATTGTTATTCATGTCGGCACTAACGATGTCCGGCTTCGCCAGTCAGAGACCACTAGAGATAACGTTAAAGAGGTGGTTGAACTTGCAAAAACGATGTCAGACACTGTAATATGCTCTGGCCCCCTCCCTGCTCGTCGTGGTGATGAGGTTTATAGTAGATTAGTATCACTGAACGGCTGGATGTCTGAGTGGTGTCTGGAGAATAGCATAGGATTTATAGACAATTGGAAGAGTTTTTGGAGTAGACCTGACCTGCTAAAGAGAGACAGACTCCATCCCTCCAGGGAAGGTGCCACTCTCCTGTCTAGTAATTTGGCTCATAGTCTTAATAATGATAGTATTTAACTAACTGGGGCCCAGGTCAGGAAGCAGACAAACTGGTTAATCCGAACGTCTGCTAGCTGCCTTGAGATGTCACAGGTCACATAAACTACAACACATAGAAACTGTATCACCTAGATATCACATAGAGACTGTGTCTGTTACCCGAACTACCAAACACAAAACTTTCACTAAATCATTTAGAAAAAAATTGATTAAGGTCAAACTTGAAAAAAACTACTAAAATTAAGATAAACATCATATAAAGGTAGTGCTACTAAACATTAGATCTCTTCCTACCAAAGCACTAAAGCACTAAATGCACTCTGTTTGACTGAAACCTGGCTTAAACCAGATGACTATATTAGTTTAAATGAATCTACTCCCTCAGGTTATTGTTATAAACATGAGCCTCGTCTGAAGGGTCAAGGAGGTGTTACTACAATTTACAGTGAAGTTTTTGGTGTTACTCAGAGGACAGGATATAAGTTTTAAGTCTTTTTAACTAATAATGCTTAATATAATACCATCAGATATAAATAAAAAATCTCTGTCGTCTTTTGCCCTTGCTACATTATATAGATCACCCAGGCCTTACTCTGGTTTCCTTGGTGAATTTGCAAATTTTCTATCAGATCTAGTAGTTAATGTAGATAGAGCTTTAATTGTTGGTGACTTCAACATTCACATAGATATTGAAAATGACACATTGGGATTAGCATTTATCGATATTCTCAACTCTCTTGAAGTCAGACAAAATGTGACAGGACCAACTCATCACCATAATCATACTCTATATTTAATTCTGTCATATGGAGTTGATGTTGATACTATATAAATTCTACCACATAGCAATGACATCTCAGATCATTACCTCGTCTCTTGTTTGTTTCAAATAGCTAATGTCACTCAATCTACACCACGCTATCATTCAGGTAGAACTATTCTTTCAACCACTAAAGATAGCTTCACTAATAATCTTCCAGAATAGTCTCACATACTCAGTAAGCCAAAAAGTCTAGAAGAACTTGATGTAATAACAGAAAGTATAAATACAGTCTTCTCTAGCACTCTTGATAGTGTCGCCCCCCTTCAATTAAAGAAAATTAAAGAAAAACGCCTCGCACCATGATACAATGATCACAATCATGCTCTCAAGAGAGCAGCTTGGAAAATGGAGCACAAGTAGAAGAATACAAAATTAGAGGTATTTCACAGTGCATGGAAGGATAGTGTCTGTAGCGACAGGTCAGCATATTTTAGCAAACTCATAGAAAATAACCACAACAATCCTAGGTGTTTATTCAGTACGGTGGCGAAATTGGTTAGGAATAAATCATTGAATGAACCAGATATTCCATCGCAGCACAATAGTAATGACTTCATGAATTTTTTTTACTGATAAAATTGAAATAATCAGAAATAAAATTGGAACTATGCAATCAACTGTCACAGCACCTCAGAAAACAGTGTCTCATAATTTTGCTCATGAGCAACTTCAATCCTTTGCTGTCATGAAGAGCTAATAAAACTTATCAAAAAATCAAAAGCCACAACATGTATGTTAGATCCAATACAAACTAAGCTCTTAAAAGAGGTATTCCCAACAATCTCAGAACCTCTTCTTAATATTATTAACTCCTCGCTATCCCTAGGACATGTCCCAAGAAACTTTAAAAGGCAGTTATAAAACCACTTATTAAGAAGCCACAGCTTGATCCTAGAGAATTGGCTAATTACACACTGATTTCAAATCTACCATTTATGTTGAAAATACTAGAAAAGGTAGTGTCCTCCTAACTATGTTCATTTCTACAGAGAAATGGAATATAAAGTTGTGCTCAAAAGTTTGCATACCCTTGGAGAATTGGTAATATATGTACAATTTTTAAAGAAAACATGAGTGAGCAGGCAAAACACATTTCTTTTATTTCTTATGGGATTCATATTCAACTGTAAGTTATAACAGAATGGCACAATCATAAAACAAAACATGGCAACAAAGAAAAAAATTAAATGACCCCTGTTCAAAAGTCTGCATACCCTTAGTTCTTAATACTGTGTATTGCCCCATTTAGCATCTATGACAGCGTGCAGTCTTTTGTAATAGTTGTCTATGAGGCCCCAAATTCTTGCAGGTGGTACAGCTGCCCATTCGTCTTGGCAAAATACCATGCAAAGTCTTTGGTCGTCTTGCATGAACTGCACGTTTGAGATCTCCCCAGAGTGGCTCGATGACATTAAGGTCAGGAGATTGTGATGGCCACTCCAGAACCTTAAACTTTTTCTGCTGTAACCACAGGAAGGTCAACTTGGCCTTGTGCTTAGGGTCATTGTCGTGCTGGAAAATCCAAGAGCGCCCCATGCACAGCTTTCATGCAAAAGAATGCAAATTGTCTGCCAGTATTTTCTGATAACATGCTGCATTCATCTTGCCATAAATTTTCACAAGATTCCCCATGTCTTTAGAGCTCACACACCCCCAAAACATCAGTGAGCCACCACCATGCTTCACAGTGGGGATGGTATTCTCTTCACTATAGGCCTGGTTGACCCCTCTCCAGACATAGCGCTTATGGTTGTGACCATAAAGCTCTATTTTTGTCTCGTCACTCCAAATTACAGTGTGCCAGAAGCTGTGAGGCGTGTCAAGGTGTTGTCGGGCATATTGTAACCAGGCTTTTTTGTGGCATTGTTACAGTAAAGGCTTCTTTCTGGCAACTCAACCATGCAGCTAATTTTTGTTTAAGTATTGTCATATTGTGCTCCTTGAAACAACCACACTGTCTTTTTCCAGAGCAGCCTGTATTTCTCCTGAGGTTACCTATGGGTTTTTCTTGGTTTCCCGAACAATTCTTCTGGCAGTTGTGGCTGAAATCTTTCTTGGTCTACCTGACCTTGGCTTGGTATCAAGAGATCCCCGAATTTCCACCTCTTAATAAGTGATTGAACAGTACTGACTGGCATTTTCAAGGCTTTGGATATCTTTTTATATCCTTTTCCATCTTTATAAAGTTCCATTACCTTGTTACGCAGGTCTTTTAACAGTTCTTTTCTGCTCCCCATGGCTCAGTATCTAGCCTGCTCAGTGCATCCACATGAGAGCTAACAAACTCATTGACTATTTATACACAGACACTAATTGCAATTTAAAAAGCCACAGGTGTGGGAAATTAACCTTTAATTGACATTTAAACCTTTTTGTGTCACCTTGTGTGTCTGTAACAAGGCCAAACATTCAAGGGTATGAAAACAGGGTTATTTGGGTGATTTCTGTTATCATTATGATTTAAAAAAGAGCCAAACAACTATGTGATAATAAATGGCTTCATATGATCATTATCCTTAAATAAAAGACTCTTTTTTTTTTTTTGTTTTTGCATGATCAGTCATATTTTCAAAATCAATGTCAAAATTTCACAGTTTCTGCCAGGGTATGCAAACTTTTGAGCACAACTGTATAAAAACTTTCAGTCAGGATTTAGGCCCCATCACAGTACAGATACTGCACTTATTAGTTACAAATGACTTGCTCTTATCATCTGATCGCGGCTGCATTTATTTTCTAGTGCTCTTAGATCTTAGTGCTGCCTTCGACATGATAGATACAACATTCTCTTGAATAGGTTGGAGAATTATGTTGGCATTAGTGGACTTGCATTAGCATGGTTTAGGTCCTATTTATCAGACTGCTACCACTTTGTATGTGTAAACGAGGAATTGTCAAATCAAACAAAAGTTAAGTATGGAGTGCCACAGGGATCATATTTAGGACCTTTGCTTTTCTCCTTATACATGCTTCCCCTGGGAAATATTATCAGCAATCATGGAATATGTTTTCACTGTTATGCCGACGATACCCAACTTTATATTTCTTCTAAACCCAACGAAAATTCACATTTCTCCAAATTAGCAAAGTTTATCAATGAAATCAAAGATTGGATGGCCAGAAATTTCCTTCTACTCAATTCTGACAAAACAGAGGTACTAATGATTGGACCAAAAACCTCTAAAAACAAGCAGCTAAAATATAATTTGACTCTCGATGGATGTACTGTTATGTCGTCTTCTACAGCAAAGAAATTAGGTGTTATATTTGATACCAATCTGTCCTTTGAAAATCAAATTTCCAATGTTTGTAGAACAGCATTCTTCCACCTGAGAAATATTGCTACATTACAACACATGCTCTCTGTTGCTGATGCCGAAAAACTAATTCATGCGTTCATGACCTCAAGACTAGATTATTGTAATGCATTACTGGGAGGATGTCCAGCAAGTTCAATAAATAAACTTCAATTGGTTCAAAATGCAGCTGCCAGACTGCTAACTAGAACCAAGAAATATGATCACATTAGCCCCATTCTATCATCGTTACATTGGCTACCTGTTAAATTTCGTATTAATTTTAAAATTCTGTTAACTACATACAAAGCTTTGAATGGTCTAGCTCCACGGTACTTAAGTGACCTTCTACCACGCTATATTCCGTCACGTTCATTACAATCACAAATTCTGGCTTGTTAATAATTCCAAGAATATCAACATCCACAAAAGGAGGTAGATCCTTTTCGTACTTGGCTTCTAAACTATGGTATAGTCTCCCTAACACTGTTCGGGATGCAGACACACTCACTCAGTTTAAGTCTAGACTAAAGACTCATCTATTTAGCCAGGCATACACCTAATTTATCCATCAACTCACAATTAGGCTGCTTTAGTTAGGTGTGCCGGAACCAGGGCCTGGATAGCTCAGTGGTAAAGACGCTGGCTACCACCCCTGGAGTTCGCTAGTTCGAATCCCAGGGTGTGCTGAGTGTCTCCAGCCAGATCTCCTAAGCAACCAAATTGGCCCGGTTGCTAGGGAGGGTAGAGTCACATGGGGTAACCTCCTCGTGATCGCTATAATGTGGTTTGTTCTCGGTGGGGCGTGTGGTGAGCTGAGCGTGGATGCCACGGTAGATGGCGTGAACCCTCCACACACGCTATGTCTCCGTGGTAACGCGCTCAACAAGTCACATGATAAGATGTGCGGGTTGACTGTCTCAGACATGGAGACAACTGAGATTCGTCCTCTGCCACCCGGATTGAGGTGAGTCACTACGCCACCACGAGGACCTAGACCGCATTTGGAATAGGGCGTTCCAAATTGGGGAGAAAAGGGGAGAAAATAAAAAAAAAGAAAGAAAAGGAATTAATTCTGTGGAGGCAAGGCATAGATCTTGTGGGGTCGTAGACAAATAATAAAATATCATCTGCGTAAAGCAAAAGCTTATGCGTCACACCTCCTGCCATCACCACTTGAAAATCATCCTCCTTTCATATCGCAGCTGCTAGTGGTTCCAGGGCAAGACAGAACAATAATGGGGAAAGATGGCAACCCTTTTCAGCATCAAGTGAGATGGCAGCAAGTGAGTCTGATCATTCGCCACTGACCACATGATATTGAATAAATGCCTAATTTTATCAGAAGAGCTACGGCCATGAATGAACCCCACATGATCTATATGTATAAGAGATGTCAAAACTTTACTTAATCGGTTAGCCAAATTGGACGGTAACTCTTACACTCGCTTGGATCTTTGTCCTTTTTAAGAATCAGACTGATCCGGGCTTGCGTCATGGTTGGCGGAAGCTTTCCAGTTTTTAGCCGTCTGGCCCCGGAGCCTTGCCTATAGGTTATTTCAGCCGACAGTTTTGGAAGTTCTTTTTAAAATTTGAAATCCCAATTTGGAATGCCCAATTCCCACTACTTAGTAGGTCCTCGTGGTGTCGCGGTTACTCACCTCAATCCAGGTGGCGGAGGAAAAGTCCCAATTGCCTCCACTTTTGAGACCATCAATCCATGCATCTTATCACATGGCTCACTGTGCATGACACCGCGGAGACTCACAGCATGTGGAGGCTCATGCTATTCTCCGCGATCCATGCACAAATTACCATGCGCCCCATTGAGAGCGAGAACCACTAATCGTGACCACGAGGAGGTTACCCCATGTGACTCAACCCTCCCTAGCAACCGGGCCAATTTGGTTGCTTAGGAGACCTGGCTGGAGTCACTCAGCACACCCTGGATTCGAACTTGTGACTCCAGGGGTGGTAGTCAGCATCAATACTTGCTGAGCTACCCAGGCCCCCCAGTTTAGGAAGTTCTAATGGTTCCACAAAATTTCTAATATCCTCTTCAGTAGACAAAGATGTGGAACTATAAAGATCAAGATAGAATTCTTTAAAAGCTTTATTTTTAATTTCAGTGGCCGAGGTAAATATTTCACCACTAGCAGATTTCACTGAGGGAATGGTAGAAAAAGACTTTCTCTGTTTTATATATCTAGCCAGAAGTTTTCCTGCTTTGTTCCTCTTGCCCTGAATAGCCAAAACTCCACCTTCCGTGACAAAAGGATGTATTTCAGAGGCCATTAAACGACATTCAGCGCTTCAGCTCTGCCTCGACACTTTTAATATTCCCCTTCCAATTCCACGTGTTCTTGTGCTTTGGATTTTTTGGTGAAAGCGACATACTGTATAATCCGGCCCCTAAGAACCACCTTAAGTGCCTCCCAAGCCATGCCCACAGAGGATACTGAGGACCAGTTGGTCTCCATATAAACATTGATTTCAGCCTTTAACATTTGTTGGAATTCAGGATTTTACAAGAGGGATACATTAAAGCGCCAACTATATGATTTCCTTTTCTTCATATGTGGCAACACTTCTAAACACACCATGGTGTGATCTGAGACTAAAATGTTTCCAATTGAGCAGTCAACGACAGATGAAATGAAGGACTTAGATGTAAAAAAAAAAAAAAAAATCTATTCTATAGTAAATCTTATGGATTTATGAAAAAAATTAATAGTCCCTGCCAGATGGGTTCAAAAGCCTCCAAATATCTGTAAGACCAAGATTTTTACACATCCTGTGAAGCGTCAGTGTTGCTGTAGGGGGCTAGCACACTTTGCTTCACTATGATCAAAGACTGAGTCCATCAAAATATTAAAGTCTCCTCCCAGTGTTCTATCATGAGGGGTGCCAGCGGCTTGCAACATCCCTTCAAGATCTATAAAAAAAGACGTTAGGTGCATAAATATTAGCCAAAATAAGACTTTGTCCCTGAATTTCAGCTAAAACAATAACGACTTTTCCTAATTTATCTTTACTCTATTTGAGACATTTGAATTGTAGATGTTTACTTATCAGTGTATTGACTCCCCTGCTCTAACTCGAGCCAGCACTATAAAAAAAAATGCCCACCCCATATCTTTCCAAATTTTTCAGCTTCCTGCGGCAAAAGGTGCGTTTCTTGAAGAAACACTATATCATATTTCTTACGCTTAAGTGAAATAACCTTCCTTCTTTTTATGGGGTGCCCCAACCCATTCACATTCCATGTGGAGAGAGACAATCCACTCATATCAACATTTGACATTTTGACATATAAGAAAAAATAGATTGTGTGTCAAAGACAAGATTATAAAGACCACATTCCAACATTAGTGTAAAAATCAAACCCCAAACATCCCTTAGAAAAAAAACAAACAAAAAAAACAGAAAAAAAAACGTGCGCATTAAAATAATTTGAGTTTGGAAGGATGGACGCCAGTTGGTGCTGTCATGCTAACATGTCGTCCATCCTTCCAAACTCAAACAGTCCATGTATGCCAAGTCCGGGAACAAGAAAATGCTGTGGTTCTTCCAAGAAAGCCTTGCTTTACTCCCCGCCTCACGTAACACAAGATCGGATGATCTCAGATATTTGGCCAGAATTGATTGGGGCCTGTCTCCCTCAGCGGATCGCCGAGCCGGAACCATGTGAGCTTGCTTGATTTCCAGCTTATGGCCTGCTATGTCGAGCAGACTCGGAAAGAGCCCGTCCAGGAATTCCACCAAATTCTGTCCCTCCACTCCCTCCAGGACTCCCACGATACGGACGTTATTCTGCCGGCTATGGTTTCCATGTCCTCCAACTTCTCCCAGACATGCTCCAAATCCACCTTGGTCACTAACAGATTAGCAGATAATTCCCTCTCAGATGACTCCAGATAATCGTTCCATTTCTCGACATTCCCTACTCTTGTGACCACATCAGTAAATTTCGCCTCCATGGCAGTGATCGATCGACGTATCACAGCATGATCCTCCAAGTCAGCAACGACCTTCGTCAGCATTGCAGACAAGTTCAACATTTCCCGCATCTCTCCGACCAAATCGACTCCCTGGTCCGCAGCCTGCTCAGGGGTGTCAGCCTGAGCACGTGTCTTTTTTTTTGTAATTAACATTTTTATTAAATCATACATGAGCAATGAAATGTAAACATATATATATATATATAGAGAGAGAGAGAGAGAGAGAGAAATTCAACATTTAAACCCCACAACCCCCCCTCCTCGACCCCACCCCCAAAAAACAACCCTGTGGTCAAACATAAGAAAATATTTAGAAATAAAAATCATACTGACACACACACACACACACACACACACACACACACACTATATATATATATATATATATATATATATATATATATATATATATATATATATATACACACATATACAAACATAAATACATATATATACATACATACATACATACACACACATAATAATCATACTAACTATAATACACTACTCTCTCAACACCCCACCCAAGGGCCCTCCAAAAACTCCAAATACCTGCCCCATTTCAGAATAAAATTATCCAAGCCACCCCATCTTCCCGATGACACCTCCTCATAAGCTGCCACCCTCCCCACCTCCGTGCACCACTCTGGATATGGGGGCGCACCAGCTGACCTCCAACCCCTCAAAATAACCTGCCTGGTGATCATCACACATGTCAGAACCCAGTTCTCTATATGGCCATCCCCCAAATCGATGACCGCCCCATTGCCCAGAACACAAAGTCTGGGGCAAAACGAAACCTGAGTGCCCACCACGTCGCACACAAAATTCTGAACCTTCGACCAGAATTTCTGGATCTCGACATACCACCAAAAAACATGGGCCATGTCTCCATCCTCCGATTGGCATCTCCAGCAGGTGGGTGTGTCATTAATACCAAGCCAATACAGTCTAGAGGGGGTCCAATAAAATCTATGCAAAATTTTGAATTGTATAAGACGCACCCTTGCATCACTAGATGCAGACTTAACGTTTTTAAGAATCTTAGCCCACACTCCTTCCTCCAATGCCAAGTTGAAATCTTTCTCCCATACGCTCTTGAGAGAAGTTAAGGCTCCGTCCCCCATACTCTGAATTAACAGGAAGTAGTACACTGATGCCTCATGACCTTTTCCAAAAGCCGCAATCACCTCTCCCAAAGCATCTGCCTCCTTCGGGGGATGTGTGCTACTCCCAAAAATAGTATAAAGCAGGTGGCGCAGTTGTAAATACCTATAAAACTGAGGTCTGGGGATCCCAAAATGTTGGACCAAGTTTTCAAACGATCTCAACACACCACTTTCATATAGGTCACCGAGTGTAGCAACCCCCCTCACAATCCACTCTGGCCAGCAGAAAGGAGACTCGCCAATACACAGTCTTGGGTTCTGCCATATGCTCGAGGCAACATTTAAATAAGTGTCCAGTTTAAACGATCTGGACACTTTAGTCCATACCGAGTGTAAATGCGAAATAACGGGGTGTAACTTAACTTTTACGATTAGTTTGATAGAGATGCTTTGTAATGGCGAAATAGGGGCAAGAACTGCCTGTTCAATAACAAACCAGGGAGGGGCTCTCTCAGGTGGAAGTGACCAATGAGCCAAATGTCTGAGACTGAACACATAGTAATAAAACAAAATCTTGGGTAGGCCTAGCCCTCCTTTGTCTATCGGCCTATGTAACTTATTAAAATGCAATCTGGGACGTTTACCATTCCAAATGAAGGACTTCGCTATGCTATCAAATTCCTTGAAATAAGACAGGGGGACATCTACAGGGAGAGATTGTAGCAGGTAGTTAAATTTTGGAATACAATTCATTTTAATATCATTAACCTTGCCAATCATCGATAAATGTAATGAAGCCCACCTGCTCACATCGCTCAAAAAACTTTTTATTAAAGGGTCAAAATTAACTCTAACTAAATCAGACAAATTTGCTGGGAATAAAATCCCAAAATACTTAATGCCCTGTTGGGGCCACTGGAAGGCGCCCGGCTGAAAAGCTGTTACTGGGCAGTAGGCTGTCAGAGCCAAAGCTTCAGATTTAGACCAATTGACTTTGTATCCTGAGAACTTGGAAAAGGAATTAATAATTCTGTGGAGGCAAGGCATAGATCTAGTAGGTTCAGAGACAAATAATAAAATATCATCTGCGTAAAGCAGAAGCTTATGCGGCACACCTCCCGCCACCACCCCTGGAAAATCATCCTCCTTTCTTATCGCGGCTGCTAATGGTTCCAGAGCAAGACAGAACAATAATGGGGAAAGAGGGCAGCCCTGCCAAGTGCCCCTATTCAGAGTAAAATAATCTGAAATTAATCCATTTGTTTGCACTGCTGCTACAGGGTGTCTATAAAGTAACTTAATCCAACCAATAAATGTAATCCCAAACCCATACATTTCCAAAATTTTAAAAAGATAATCCCATTCTACCATATCAAACGCCTTTTCGGCATCAAGTGAGATGGCAGTGATCGGAGATTGATCATTCGCTACTGACCACATAATATTGATGAGACGCCTGATATTATCAGAAGAGCTGCAGCCCCGAATAAATCCCACCTGATCTATATGTATCAGTGATGTCATAACTTTACTTAATCGATTAGCCAAAATTTTTGACAATATTTTTTACATCTAGTTGGATCAGGGAAATTGGATGGTAACTTTTACACTCGCTTGGATCTTTGTCCTTTTTAAGAATCAGACTGATCCGGGCTTGTGTCATGTTTGGAGGAAGCTTTCCATTCTTTAAAGAATCAGTATAAACTTCTAACAAAAGTGGAGCCAGTTCTGTAGCATAGGATCTAAAAAATTCTGAGGCAAAACCATCTGGCCCCGGAGCTTTGCCAGTAGGTAGGGACTTAATTACCTCGTCAAGCTCCTCCAAGGTTATCTCAGAATCAAGAGAGTTTTTTTGCTCAGTCAGTTTAGGAAGATCTAACGGTTCCACAAAGTTTCTAATATCTTCATCAGTAGACAAAGACGTGGAACTATAGATTCTTTAAAGGCATATTTAATATCAATGGCTGAAGTAAAAATTTCACCACCAGCAGATTTCACTGAGGGAATGGTAGAAAAAGACTCTCTCTGCTTTATATATCTAGCCAAAAGCTTCCCTGCTTTGTCACCCGACTCAAAGTATGACTGTCTTGCCCTGAATAACCAAAACTCCACTTTCCGCGACAAAATAGTATTATATTTATATTTCAATCGGGTCAATTCTCTGAGGCCATCAGCTGACATACGGCACTTCAGCTCTGCCTTGGCACTTTTAATATTTCCTTCCAACTCCATAAGTTCTTGTGCTTTGGATTTGTTGATGAATGAGGCATACTGTATGATCCGACCCCTAAGAACTGCCTTAAGTGCCTCCCAAGCCACGCCCACAGAGGATACTGAGGACCAGTTGGTCTCCATATAAACATTGATTTCAGTCTTTAACATTTGTTGGAAATCAGGATTTTGCAAAAGGGATACATTAAGGTGCCAACTATATGATTTCTTTTTCTCTATATATGGCATCACCTCTAAACTCACCAGGGCATGATCCGAGACTAAAATGTTTCCAATTGAGCAATCGACAACAGATGAAATGGGATTTGGATATAAAAAAAAATGTATTCTAGAATAAATCTTATGGACTGATGAAAAAAAATGTATAGTCCCTATCAGATGGGTTCAAATGTCTCCAAATATCTGTAAGACCAACATTTTTACACATCCTGTGAAGCGTCAATGTTGCTCTAGGGGGTTTACACACTTCTGCTTCACTATGATCAAGGACCGAGTCCATCAAAAGATTAAAGTCTCCTCCCAATATTATATCATGAAGGGTGCCAGCGGTTTGCAACATCCCTTCAAGATCTATAAAAAAAGCCATGATCATCAGCGTTAGGTGCATAAATATTAGCCAAAATCAACCTTTGCCCTTGAATTTCAGCTAAAATAATAATGACTCTCCCTAATTTATCTTTAGTCTGTTTGAGACATTTGAATTGTAGATGATTATTAATCAATATTATGACTCCCTTGCTCTTACTTGAGCCAGCACTAAAAAAAACATGCCCACCCCATATCTTCCCAAATTTTTCAGCTTCCTGCAGGGAGAGATGTGTTTCTTGAAGAAACACTATATCATATTTCTTACGTTTAAGAAAAGTAATAACCTTCCTTCTTTTTATGGGGTGCCCCAACCCATTTACATTCCATGTGGAGAGAGATAGTACACTCATATAACATTTGACATTTTGATATAGTAGAAAAAATAAATTGTGTGTCAAAAACAAAATTATACAGACCACATTCCCTATTAGTGAAACAATCAAACCCCAACCTTCCCCTCCAAACAAAACAAACAGAAAAAAGAAAAACATCCGCATTAACCCCGCGCACGACAGCGCCAACCGGCGACAATCCCTCTAAACTCAAAAGGTCCATGAACGCCCATGAGCCCCCACGACAACCTTGCCTTCGGATTGCTCAATTTTGCCTCACAAATTGTGAGGCAAAATTACATAACAGAAAATACTTTGTAAAATAAACCCAGCAAATAGGAAGAATGAACACAAAGAATGTGTAGATTCATCCACAGAACTGTCTCAAAGGTGTGATCTTCCACAAAACAAATTCCAGCTGATATAAAACCGTTCAGATTCCTCGGACAGACAAACGAATGTTCGGTGAGCCAGCTTTTATGAGTTCAATGGATGACGTATTCATTCCAATGTCCTGTAAAAAAAACTCAACAAAACAAACTACAGCCAGCAGGAGGAATAAGCACGAAGAACGAACAGATTAATCCACAGCTGTTCCAAAGGAGTGTTATTCAACAGAACAAGCTCCAGCCGCTAGGCGGAGCCAACACAAAAAGAAACAAAACCGGCATCCCAGTTCCCCGGATGGTCGAGTCAATTCACTTGGAGGCCGCATAAAAGTATATACCATGACTTACATAATTCATCATCTTTATAAAAGACATCCTTTGTGTGAGCATGTAGATATTTTGCGGTCATCCGTAGTGTCCACTCTCAAACTGGCCGGGAACTGCCATGCAAAATTTCTTTAAGGAAAAATGTTATTCACAAAACAAGCTCCGGCCGCAAGGCGGAGCCAACGCAAAAAGAAAAAAGAAACCAAAATGACGCCCAGCTTCCTCAAGAGTAAGTACAGCGAGTCGACCCACTCACATGAGAAACATCCAATGGTTTACTCAGACATTGATTCAATAAAAGACATTGACTGATTTGGACATGTAAATACTTTGCGACCGTTTTCGTTTCTATTCTCAGTTTGGCCGGAAACATCAGAGCAAACGAGATCTTTTTCTGATGTAAGAGTTTCTTACATTCCTTAAACCGATCGCGTTTCTCTCTTGTCGAACTCGCAAAATCCGGGAACAAGAAAATATTATGGTTCTTCCAAGAAAGCTTCCCTTTGCTCCTCGCCCGGCGCAACACAAGATCTTTATCGGATGATCTCAGAAATCTGGCCAGAATAGATCGGGGCCTTTCTCCCTCAGCAGATCTGTGAGCAGGGACTCTGTGAGCTTGCTCGATTTCCAGCTTGTGGCCTGTTATGTCGAGCAGGCTCGGAAAAAGCTCCTCTAGGAATTTCACCATATCTCTGCCCTCCTCATGCTCAGGAATTCCAACAATTCGAACGTTATTCCTGCGGCTTCTATTCTCAAGATCTTCAAGCTTTTCAAGAATACGTTCCAGATCAACTTTGGTCACGGGCGGATTAGCAGTTAATTCCCTCTCCGAAGATTCAAAAAAATCTATTCGTTTTTCAACATCAGTCACTCTTGTAACTAACTCAGAGAATTTTGTTTCCATCGCCGTAATCGATCGACATATTACAGTGAGATCCTCCAAGTCAGCAAGAACCTTCGTCAACATCACTGACATGTTGGACAACTGACGCTGGATTCCTTCTCCCGCCGTGCCATCCAAATCTAGTCCCCGGTCTGTAGGCCTGTCGGGGCTTTCATCATGAACACGTAAGTGTCTTTTAATGTCTCCAGAGCCCGAGGATTTTGACTTCTTTGCCATGTTTTGCATCAAAGAGCAAATGTGTAACTGGGTGTATCAAAATTCACAAGATTATAACATGAAAATAATAAAAAAATTTAGCAAAGTGCGCAGAGCTCGTTGCTCACACGTCTGCCTCTTGCATGGCGTCACGTGTTCCTTGCCACAGTCCCCTTCAGCTTGCTCACAGGGGTTCTAATTACAATTATTATTTTATTTATATACACAATTTACAATCATATTTAATCAAACTACACAATGATCATTCTAAGACTTTATAGATATTACAGTTTAATTTTTTGTTAATGCATGATTTCCTGTAAAGCTGCTTTGAAACGATATGTGTTGTGATAAGCGCTATACAATTAAAAATGACTTCACTTGACTTCTGCAGAACACAAACAAAGATTTTTAGAAGAATATCTCAGCTCTGTTGGTCCACTCAATGCAAGTGAAAGGTGGCCATATGACTCCAGAGGTTAACTCCATATCTTCAGAAGCTATATGATAGGTGTGGGTGAGAAACAGATAAATAATAATAAATCCTTTTTTACTATAAATTCTCCTCCCTGCCCAGTAGGTGGCGATATGCACGAAGCCAAAATACAAAATAGCCAAAAACAAAAGAATAACTCTTAGGAGAGAAGAGAGTGAAAGTGGACATTTATAGTAAAAAAAGGACATATATTGATCACCCACACTTATCACTTTTGAAGACATGGATTAAAACACTGGAGTCTTATGACTACTTTTATGCTGCCTTTTTGTGTTTTTGGAGCTTCAAAGATCTGGTCACCATTCACATGCTTTGAACTGACCAACAGAGCTGAAATATTCTTCTAAAAATCTTTGTTAGTGTTCTGCTGAAGAAAGAAAGTCATACACATCTGGGAAGGCATGAGGGTGAGTAAATTATGAGAGAATTTTCATTTTTGGGTGAATTATCCCTTTAGTTCCTATAGGTCTCCCTTGCTGAAAAGACCAGCATTGCTGATCATCAGCTTTTGATTTGTTTTGGGTGCAGGTCTCCCAGCATGGGATGCTGGTGTGCTGGTGTCCCCACTAGGCTTTTAAACTAGCGTAACCAGCTTCACTAGAAAGACCATGCTGGTCAACTAGCTACACCAGCTAGGTTTTGCTGGTAAAACACATGGTTATGCTGGTCCACCACCTAGACCAGCACCAAAACAGTAATAAATAGCATAAACCAGCATGAGAATTTCATGCTAGTTAAGCAGATCTTTTTAGCAGGGTCCTCCTCTTTTCATTTATATCTGTTCATAAAAACACTATCTCTATCACTTCCCTTGTTACCATTCATCCTTATGCATTTGTCTTACCTATTTTAGTTGTCCTACATCCACTAAATGTGGATGAATAGGGGTTATTGATGCTTAACATTCATGAATGTTTTTTTTTGTTTGTTTGTTTGTTTTTTTGTTTTTTAAAATCAACATCAAGATTTTAGGTTAAAATGTATATACATGTATAAGAGAAAGTTTATATCTTAGATCCTGTAACTGGTGACCATTTTTTTTTTTTTTTTTTAGGTTTTTCACAACTTTTTGTTTATTTTAAATAATCTTGTATTATGACAAATTAATTTTTAAAAGTTCAAATATTCCCTGTCTTTGAACTATTAAAGCTGCATGTATAATACATATAAAAATGTGCAAAATGCTATTTAAAATAGTTTTAATCTGAGTTCAGCCTGTCACACTGCAGGACATAACTTCCCAAATGTATTTCATGTCAACTTTCCATAGATTAAAGCTCTTAATGCCTGTTATTGTCCCAGTTTGCCAAAGTCAGAGGTCATCTTAAGCTATGCAAGTCTTAAGAGAAGCCTATGACGCCACAAATTATGAATATACAAACTATGTCATTGTAACATTATATGAGATATAGATGGGGGTAGCGAAGCATCTTTGAGAATTGTTGAATTTGTATTTAACACTTTCTTATCTCCCAATGTTTTCTTTGTGTGTGTGTGTGTGTGTGTGTGTCTTTACCCCGTCTCCTTGTCTATCTAACAGGAGGGGTGTCAGGGAGAGGGCACAGGGAAGAAAAAAAAATACTCTCTCCATAAACTTCTGACCTCTCTTTCCAACCCCCTCTCACCTCCCTTCATCGTCTCCATCTTTAACCCCGGTTCTTCCAATCCCCCACATCCAAAATCACAAATCCCTGTCTCCTTTCACACAAACCCCCTTACAACCCATTCCATTTCCATAAAGCAGATGTGTCCCTCAGAACCATCCCTTGTGGACTCATTATCTAGCTCTTTTTCAGGAAGTTGTTATTTAACTATTGAGAAAGAAAGCGAGTGTCACTCTTATTCTTAATTTAGGCAATGTTCGGAATACCAAACTATCATACTGTTCTTACTACTTCTGCAGTATATACAGTAATAAGAATAATGTGCACAGTGTGCTACATCTCCTTCTTAACTCATTATTTGATCAGACTGCTAAAGGTTAAACATTTTTTACTACTTTTTGAAACATTTATTGTGGAACAATGCCTATTTTTTCACTTGGAAAAACAATGTATTCTGCATGGTGTAAACTAAAATGTGAGCTCAAATACCTTTCCAACATACTCATGGTGTGAAGTTAACACCATTCAAAGTGAACGTCCTGGTATTTCCTTCTGCAAAATTTTAATCTCGTGGTCACAGTAGTAACATAACAGGATCTAAGACACTTCTCTGCTATCTGATAGTGGCTCATTTCTGTCCATTGTGAGCTGGCCTAAAAAATTAAAGGGAGAAAGGAGGACATAAACAAAAGCAGGCCTTATCAATGTCCTGCATCAGAGTCATACAACAATAACCAGGAAGAAACAGACAGATCTGTGAATGCATAGGGCTGTATGGAGCACAGGAGGAATAAGACAAAACAGTGGCAAAGCAAAACAAGCAGTGAGAGAGAACCAGCATCCAGACACCCTCAAACATCCAGACACCCTCATACACATTAACAAGGGAGAAAGATAAGCCCAGCTGTAACGCTGTCCCCGCTTCTCCTTTTTTAACTGACTGGATTCTCGTTTTTTTATTACTAATGCTCTTAGTAACTATATTGGATATACAGTGCCTTCAAAAAGTATTTGGAAACTTAAAGGGATAGTTCACCCAAAAATGAAAATTCTCTCATCATTTACTCACCCTCATGCCATCCCAGATGTGTATGGCTTTCTTTCCATCTTCTGAACACAAACGAAGATTTGTAGAAGAATATCTCAGCTCTGTAGGTCCATACAATGCAAGTGAATTGTGGCCAGAACTGAAGGTCTAAAAAGCATGTAAAGGCAGCATAAAAGTAATCCATACGACGCCAGTGGTTAAATCCATATCTTCAGAAGTGATATGATAGGCCTGGGATGAAAAACAGATCAATATTTAAGTAATTGTTTTACTATAAATCTCCACTTTCACATTCTTCTTCTTTTGATTTTGGTGATTTGCATTCTTCATGCATATCGCCACCTGCTGGGCAGGGAGGAGAATTTAAAGTAGGTGAGTAAATGATGGGAGAATTTTAATTTTTTGATGAACTATCTCTTTAAGTCACACTTAAAAATGTGTAAATGTCATTTCACTGATAACATGAATACTTAACGAAATAGCAATGCAAGTGACATCCGCAAACAAATGATGATAGTCCGTTTCCCAGAACTAACCACACTTTTCGGAGCCATTTATACAATGTTTTTTAGCAAACAAGAGGTGGGAATACCCAAGATGAAATTTCCCACTTCCGAACTCAATACAAGGCAAGTCAGTCCACTCAGCAGCCATCTTGGGAATGCTCCCAGGCAGCTATTTTCTTATGGATACCAATGGCATACAAGTGCAGCTCCTTACTACTTGAATCGGGAAAGACTAAAAAATTTTAAAACAGCTGGTCAAGATTATGATTAAATCACATATTTCAAATCAGCAGTAAAATCTGACAATACTGGTATCATAAATTGTGCTTCTTTACCTTAGATCACTTTAAAAAAACAAAATTTTTCAGGCTGGTCCAGCTAATGTGCATGTGTGTTCTTGAGTTAACTGACAGGCGATGTCTGTAACTTAAGGGTGATTGGTTCTTTTATCTTTAAGGCAGGACTTCCGTTTTACTATCTGCCATATTGGGCGTACCAATTTCTCCCATTCATTTTAACACAAATGCTCCAACTTGTGCTAAATAGTCTCTGGTTCCAGTCAATCACGCGTCACGGTCATATGTAAACGTACAAGGTTGGGGAGTAACGGATTACATGTAACGGGATTATGTATTTAAAATACAAAATATAAGTAACTGTATTCCACTACAGTTACAATTTAAATCATTGGTATTTAGAATACAGTTACATTCAAAAAGTATTTTGATTACTGATGAGATTACTTTGCATTTTATTGTCATTTGTTTCATTAAATATTTAGTCCTTTCAGGTGGAAAAATGTAAACATATAAATGATGCGACACAAAGTGCATTTGAACAGCGGTGAAACACTTTCTTATGATGTGTTACATTCATACGAGCAGACAGAGAAGTAAGTTTGAAGTAAGTTTGGAGCAGAAGAAATAGAAATAAAATTGTGTAAATTGTCAGCTTTACACTAAGCTAAAATGCTATTTCTAGCCATTTTACATGCACATGTTACCAGGCACAATCATATTTATTTATCAAGAAAATTCACGCTGGATCATAATTTCTTTTTTTCTAGTAAGACCTTTGATATTAGGGCAAAAATCGTATTCTTGATAATAATTTTTTTATTGTTTTCCTGTAAAAATATCAAAAAATCCTTAAAACAAGATCAATTTGATTGATCTTGTTTTAGAAACAACACTGCATAAGATATTTAGGTTTTTCAGAGAATGTATTTTTAACATGTGTATTTTGTCTTACTGTACTGACAGAGTTTTTATAGTCAAAACAAGTGAAAAAATCTACCAGTGCTGAAGAAGTAATCCAAAGTATTTAGAATACGTTACTGACCTTGAGTAATCTAACGGAATATGTTACAAATGACATTTTACAGCATGTATTCTGTAATCTGTAGTGGAATACATTTCAAAAGTAACCCTCACAACCCTGTAAATGTTAAATATAATGGCATGCACAGTCTTCCGGATGCTAGCAAGATGGCTATTTAACGAGCAAAATGTAAGGTGAAAATGTAGGCATTAATTGATACACAAACAATTTTTCTTAATATTCCCTTTTATATTTCTTTTATATTGCATGTTCATACATTTCATGGAGTGAAAATACTTTAAAGTTTGTTTTTACGTTGTACAAAACCCAGCTTTGTGTTATACTTGTTATTCGCCGCCATCTTGGAAATTACGTGAAATAACGCCTTTTATAATTTCAAACCAAAAAAACTTTGTTTTGTGAAATGTTTACATGAAAAGTGTGCTTAACATAACACTTGTTTTGAAATTTTGTTATCCAGTGCAATGACGTGCATTTTTAAGTGTATTAAAATACATATTAGGGCCACTGAATCTACAAATTTCCTATCTAATATTTCTGACAGTATCCAAAATGCAGTTTATTTAGGTGTGGGTGTTTACATTTACACTCATGTTTGTGACATATGCTTTCTTAAAAGAGGCTTTCTTACAGGTTTGCGTGTGAGCAGAAGTGCAGGGCCCATAACTGTATGGTAAACCTACTTATCAAGAGTTAAGGAAGGGTGGGCAGTCATCCAGAGTCCTTGCTCTATTTATAGCCTCCAGACTGTGTGAAAGTACTCAGAACTTGTAAAGAGCTGCCAAAATCCAAGTGTGTGTGTTTGCATTTGTCTCTATATATGTGACTTACAGTATTGAGCCATGTCAGGAGTAGGCTCATCCATGGGTTGTAAGGGCAAGAAAAGTTATAAATAATGTTTTGGTTTTTTTGGCACATCTAAGGTAAGAGACAGAGGGTTTTGGATCTTTGCTCTCTAAAGCTCTGTGGAAATAGAATCTCTGTGTGTTGTGTTTGTGTGCGTTCCCAGATCTCCTATAGCTGCCACGATTGTGCAGTGATTTCTTATGCATAAGGCCTCACTAAAACCATGCCTTACTTTGCTTTAGGATAGGGTGCGATTTACAGCGAGTAGTCATAGAAACCTGCAATTTTACGTTGCATACACACGCACAAATGAAAAAAATATGGGTGAATGAAACCTATTTCAGTATTGAGGTGGGACGTAACTGTTAGTGTGTTGAATTTACAAGCTATTGTGGTCAAAACCCTGAGCACTTATGACTCTGTTAATAAAAGACATTAACTTGCTGCTTAGCCTGCAGACACGCACACAAGGAGACGTATGCATACTAAAACTTTTCAACAGTCAATACAGGACTTCAAAGACACTTTATCACTAATCTTACAGTTCAGTCAATATCCTTTGGTCTTAAATATTGCCTACCAACATCTACTCAGTTTACTCAAATAATACATGATTTGTATTACACGTAGATAACTAATATTATATTTTTATATTCGTGCTGTATAGCCAGAGAGGAAATGGCTCCCCAAGGTGAGCCTAGTTTCTCCCAAGGTTTTTTTCTCCATTCACCAACATCTTATAGAGTTGTGTGTTCCTTGCCACAGTCAGCTTTGGCTTGATCACTGGGGGACTAAAGACATATAATTTTTAAAGCATGATTTTCACAGTTTCATTTGAACTGCTCAATGAGGACTTTAAGACAATACAGCATAATTTTCTGTTACAGCATCATTTTCTGAATCTGTTTTGAAATGATGTGTGTTGTGAAAGCACTGTACAAATAAAAATTACTTGATTTGTCAAAATAGAATGACTTATTTTTGGCCCCCACATTTTGAATTTCGGGGACATTTTTGGTCCTAATTAAAGTTCTAATCCTGGTTCATACGTATAACTATAAATACACTCTTGATACACACACTAAAACAGACATATATAATCTACATATAAACCTGTATTCACATCTTTTCACAAAGATACAGTCAGGACAGCCAAGAACAAGAGATTCTGGGTCAAAGTGTTGGCAAGGCGTCCACATGCTCCCTGGATCAGTTTGTGCTAGGGGAGTTCAGGAAAGCTTCAAACATACACTGACAATCACACACACACACACAAATACAGTCCATTTTTCATATTGACAGTTTTACAAAGCCTTAAAGACCTGGAATGAATTCAGAGTAGAAGTGGATGGGTATTGAGAACTAAAGCTCAGACCCCTTTTCTTTCAAATATTTACTCAGCAGGTCACACCACATACATCATATACTATCCCTTACACCCAATTTGCATGCATATAGACAGTGACACATACAAAGACATTTCTTTTCACTTCTGACACACATACATATACCACCATCCATCATCAAAGCAACATATAGACTATAGACACAACATTTCACCTCCTACACATCCAACAGGCCACACATATTTGGGCTGGCTGTTTGTTTGCACGCCAAAGTTTGATATCGACAGCACTGTGCTGACTATCATACTTGGAAGCAGTTACTAGGATTATGTTTCAGAGTCCAATCTGTGTGCTTATGTGTCTCTGTATGCCTGCAAGTGTGATGATAGCATTTTGCATGCCTCCCTACACATTTGCAAATGTGTGCAAATATTCTCCACATGTAGACAATTTATGAATCCCGTTCTACTGTGTTGCGCACTAACTTGTGATAGCACATGAAATCATATAGAGAATGGATGGGTGCTAATTTCATTTGAAAGGTGTTGGTTGATAGCCATTGACACCCTGATAAAGTGAACACTACTCTAGCCTGAGAGCTGAGCTGCAGTCATGGTTATTTAAAACTGTAAAGTGGAACTCGATGACAGGACTAGTCTGGGCTCTGTAAAATACATTACTTGCTTACACCACTTGCACACAAATGTGACTGCTATGGAAAACGCTTGCTGACAGAGCTAGAAGGCTAGCACGCTAACCTCCTCAACCATAGCTGGCTTGTTAGGATAACACGTTGTTTATAAATGTAATACTTTATGTAACGTATTAACATGAATTAACAATGCACAATGGATTTACAGCATTTATTAGTCTTGGTTAATGTTAATTTCTTCATATGCTACTCATACATTTGTAACATTAAAAGTTACAAATGAGAACTTTATTAGGAACATCCTAATAAAGTGCCAGACGTGGTCTTCTGCTGTTGTAGCCCATCCGCCTCAAGGTTCAACGTGTTGTGCATTCTGAGATGCTATTCTGCTCACTATAATTGTACAGAGTGGTTATCTGAGTTACCGTAGCCTTTCTGTCAGCTCAAACCAGTCTAGCCATTCTCTGTTGACCTCTCTCTTCAACAAAGCATTTTGGTGCACAGAACTGCTGCTCACTGGATGTTTTTTGTTTTTGGCACCATTCTGAGTAAATTCTAGAGACTGTTGTGTGTGAAAATCCCAGGAGATCAACAGTTACAGAAATAATCAAACCAGCCCGTCTGGCACCAACAATCATGCCACAGTCGAAATCACTGACATCACATTTTTTTCCCATTCTGATGGTTGATGTGAACATGAACTTAAGCTCCTGACCCGTATCTGCATGATTCTATGCATTGCACTGCTGCCACACGATTGGCTGATTAGATAATCGCATGATTAAGTAGGTGTACAGGTCTTCCTAATAATGTGCTCAGTGAGTTTACATTAACATTAGTGAATGCATTCTGAACTAACAGTAAACAATAGTATATTTTTTTAATTAACATTGTACCAAATTAATTAATTTCTGTAAAACCAAATAATTGTTCATTGTTAGTTCATGATACTGTATCCATTAATTAATTTTAACACACAGAACCTAAATCCAACTGAATGAACTATAGCACCCTGGGCGAATGAAGTCTGCACTTTTATTACACGCAGTGTCATTTTAAAATGAGTACTTTAAGGAAAATAAATAACATTACATTTAGGTGAACTAAAAGAAGCATATTCACCCAGTACGTATACATTAGTCTTTTGAGTTTTACCAATTGAACAAAAGGCCACTTTTAAAGGAAATTCATAGATTTAAGAGTTGGTGCTTTTCTCTTTTAGATGGAAATTGTATTTTATTTTTTACAAATTTTTATTTTACTACAAGGAAACTCTGTGTTGGATGGTGTTAGGCAGGTGGCCAGTGCTTGTGGTCAGGGTATTTATTTGTTTATTTGCCCATTAACTGCACCACAGCCATCTTGTTGTAGCAGCTGTCCTGTCAGTGGATGATGAACATGGAGAAGCTGTAGGTGCCCCCTCCACCAATACCCCCCACAAGCCTCTGTTTTCCCCTGCTGGGCAGCAAAGCAGCTGAAGGGTTTGAGGATCTGACAGACACAAAATAGTTACCTAGTTAAAAGCACTGAATTTGTATTACATGCATAAACTCCAGTAATTTAGATGTTTACGTCCAATGGAATCTTAAATAGAACAAAGCTTGTTTTTGATCCCTTTTAACATGGTTGAATTATCTACAGATTCACCACTAAATGCAAACCAAAATGGATTATGTGATTTCAAATACTTTATGTTTAGTCTCAATGTCACATAATGCAAGTTTTCACCTGATTCATCTTAACTTTGACAGACAAGACCACATCAGCAAAAGTATTTTGAGAATGTTTAGAGAATGCTTCTGGGATAACCAAGGGGTAAATGGTGAATCAGAAATGCAAATACCCATATGGAAAATTCATACACAGAACAGCCACACAACACACACACACATATGTGTATGTATGTAGATAGTCAGATAAACATAGAGAAGTAATCAGATCCCAAAAATCATATTGAATAGAACAGAATAGAATAGAATAGAATAGAATAGGGGAACTGGAACATGCACACATGGTTTAAAGTGCATTTCTATGCATACAGTATGTGTGTAAGAGCAATAGAGACAAGGGAAACACTTGATAAAGGGGGAAGAGTTGGAGTGTACAGGGAAGTGTAAACATTTAGATTAGAATGTGTTACTTCCAAAAGTCTCCATATTTGCATGATTCTGTAACCTGATCAAAAGCATCACACTTTGTTCAATCACAATGAGTTTAGTGGTTTCACTTTCCACCCATATGTTACACAGCCTGGCTTTCAAAAAAACCGAACCAGAACCAAGCCTAAACCTGACAAATGACTACCTTGACACTAAAGCAGACCAAACAGCTGTGTGTATCAATGTGAAACTTCCCTCACATGTAGTGACACAGAGACAATGCTCTGTTCCTCACTGAGTCATATGAACAGCATTATTTCTTCTTTATAGAGAGGTCACTGATTGAAACAGAGAGGGGAAGTGACTAATGGCAATTCCCAAATATCTGACTGGTGTCTTCCTTAGATATCTTATGTGGTTCACCATTGCTCTCTGGCATTCATTTCACTGGAAACCTCATGTTATGAATTATGAGTGCCATCTAGTGCTCATATGAGGCACTTTATCAGTTTATGCAATAGTGTGTGTGTATATACAGTAAAGAAATCACAAAGGCCTGCATGCAGGCAGGACAACACGGAATGCTCATGCATTAATGGTTTATATGCTCGGCTTAACGTGACAATGTAGTCTGCTGTGTATTATTTGAGCTACAGATTTGACTGCTGGCTCATTTTGATAAGTAAGGTAGAAATATGCTGACTGATCAGTTCTATAGGGTGCATTAGATGCTTGTTCAGAGGTCTAGGTTAGTGGTTATTTTCTACATAGTTTCAATGACAGGCAAAACTAAAAAATATAATCATCATGACTAAAGCAATAAACAGACTGAACACAAGGTTTAGTATAAAATTACACTATATTTAGTATCAAAGCACAGATCCTGAGACTACACCTCTTTGTCAGTTATAACTTTAAAGAGATCGTTCACCCAAATATGAAAATTTCACTCATTTACTCACCCTCGTGCCATTCCAGACGTGTATGTCTTTTTTCTTCACAAATGAAGATTTGTAGAAGAATATCTCAGTTCAATAGGTCCATACAATGCAAATGAATGGAGGCCAGAACTTGGAAGGTCCAAAAAGGAGATAAAGGCATCATAAAAGTAATCCATATGATTCCAGTGGTTAAATCTATATCTTCTGAAGCAATATGATAGGTGTGGGTAAGAAAAAAATCAATATTTTAGTCCTTTTTTTCCCCCTATAAATCACCATTTTCACATTCTTCTTTTGTTTTTGGCAATTCACATTATTTGTGTATATCACCACCTTCTGGCAGGGAGGAGAATTTAAAGTAAAAAAAAAAAAAGAATTATATTTGTGATTTTTTTGTGTGATTATAGCTTAGTTTGGGTTCATTGCATGTCTAAAAAGTATATGTGGTGAATAAATGCCCTTGTTCTGAAACATATTTAATAAACTGTGGCACGTTCACAAGTTGAAACAGATAGTGCTTAGATGCAGGGGCGGAGTTGGGGGGTGGTCAGGGGCGGCCGTGGCCACCATGGACCGGAGCCTGGCCACCCCACTCGCAATTGCTGTTTTGGTCATTTTTTGTATTGGGCACAATTTCGTTTTTTAGAGGTGGAACCGTCATCTCTGTACAACCGCAACACACAGGAGACTTAACATGTGCGCACACCAAGGTCACCGTGCTTCTCTGTCCCGGGTGTCACTGTATCCACTCCCCTCTGTTTTTGTATCCACGCACCTCTACAGGTTTTCTACACCAACAACCACCCCCATGTCCAACGATACGAAAATGCTGCCTGAAAATTTCTGTGCCACCACAGACAGATCGCTGGCCCCTGCCCGGCCACCCCTGTGAAAAACTCCTGGCTCTACCCCTGCTTAGATGGCCTTGATTTTAAGGATGGGGTGATGGTGTTAGAATTATGAAGACAGATTTTTGAAACAGAGAGAGAAGAGGAGCAAGGAATTGCAGGAAAATAAATCAAGAGGATTGCACAGTTTTCATCACTTAATCCTATACGGATTCTCTTCTTTTTTTTTTCTGTTGAAAAAACAAATGTTGTTTTGCCAGTATGTTCTGTACCTTTGTCCTGCCCAACCAGATAACTGCAGATGCTAGTATTGCATAGACACAGAGCAGATTCCTTATGAGTTGGAGAAAGTGATTTACACTCAGAATTGTTTTATAGGCAGCAATAGTTCATGAAAGGAAAAAAAATTCTTACTAATCCATTTTGCTGTAGACAGTCACCCTAATGTGTAGGATGATTGTAAGGGGGAGGGAATATGATAAAACTCCAATCTGATTTGATTAGAAATGCCGTAAATCCCACTCTGATCCTGAACATGCCCCAGCATCCACCCTGCTCAGCTGATGCCCTACAAATCCACTTCTTAATCCCAAAGCCTTTTTTTTTTTTTTTTTTTAACCACAGAAATCATGGACAGACTGCCTCTTCCAACACAAATCCGGCTTTCCCCCAAACACACACACACACACACACACAGCGCGAGTTGGATTGATTGTATACTATAGTAACAAGCTCATGCAGGGGAAGGGAGTCACCGGAAATGCGGACCTGTGAATTTTGTGAAGGCATGATGACGTTAATTCCCTGCACTGGAATGAGGGCACTGGACTGTACCACCTTTCTAAAATGATAACTATAGAAGTATATAACGTTGAAACTATTTGCTGCAGTAATAAGTAGTGAGCGAGAGTTATAAAGTTTTTTTCTCTCTCTCTCTTCTCATCTTGCGCCCCCTCCCTCATCGCAAACCCGGACTCTAAAGTCGTGGATGTCCGTTGTATAACCAAACCATGCAACTCCGCTCTCCCTCTGTATCATTTAACACAGTGTTTAAGTATTTATTACGCCCAAATTGTCACAACTTTATTCAAGTTTAAAATAAATTTGTTTAATGAAAGTATGCGCGCTCCCGCCAAAGCGCAGCATCAGCACCACTACCTAAAGCGCGCTCACGCCTCTAGCGAGCCTGTCGCCATCCCGGCCGGGAGAGTTGGAGTTGGCCGAAAAGACGACTAAACGATGCTGGACTGTCCGTTGAAGCGGAGAGGATAACATCTGATTTACTCACCTAAGCGGGGGCTGTCTACCGGAAAGAATGGACATCAAAATTATTGGCTCATGCCTCTTACTCTTTCTCGCCTTTCCGCATTGCTCGTCACGTAAGTCAAACTGCAGGTGCAAAATGCCCTATATATTTCTTATTTGTCATAAAGGTGACTTCTGTTCCAAAGCAGGGCATTTGCATCATTAAAGCAAGGTAATAATGATCCTACATTTTTTTATGTTTAGCCCAATTGATAATTTATATCGTTTTAATATACTGCATCGTCGAGAAAATATTATGTAAAACTGATATAGAAATGGTTGTCCTAATCTGTGTGTGGTTTAGAAGGTTTTTGTGGTTACATTAAAGCATTTGTGTTGTCCTGAGTCCGTGCTCGCGGCTCTGCCTGTGTCTGTCGGACTCTTTCTGCATTGCAGTGCTTCCGCGCGCTCACTTGGGCAAGTTTCTGCATGGCAAGGTGCGTCTCGCGCACTTCTAGGCGCAGGGGACACGCGGGAAGGACACTCTCAAGCGTTGTTTCACATAGACTGTTGAAAGCATATATTTGTACATTTAGCCGCATATGTAATGTTTAACGGTGTATTTTGATGTAATTCCATGAAGTTGTGGGACCAACCCTTTGTGGAGGGGGTGGGCGTATTAACTTCGGGGTCTACGAACTACCAAATTCATATGACGTAGAAAGACTGCATGATAATTTGCACGTCGGTTACCTTGAAATAGCACCTTAATCTTAAAAAAAAAAAAAAAAAAAAAAAAAATCATACTAATTTAATAAATAACAAAAGACTCGCTATTTAAGTAATTTTGGTTCTTAATTAATGGCTGCAGGAATGCTTGCAGTATTATTATTATTATTATTTTTAACATAGTCTACTTAAAATAGGTTACTTGCAACTGTGCTATGCCATGATATGAAAATGATCTTGGTCTGATAATGTATGTATGAGTGTGCACTGATTCTATTAAAAAAAAAAAAAAAAAAAAAAAAGCCTTCAGAATGGGGATGTATTGCAATCTTGGAATAGACAAATTATAGACTGTATCAAGTTGTGGGTTTGTGGACTGTGACTTAACTGGCTTGATCAATGTGACCTTTGCTAAAGTTTTATATAGCCATTTTTAATTATTAATGTAAGCCTTTGTCATCTCTGGATAGCGTTTCATGCTGATGTCTTAATGTGAATGAGAGTGCGATCTATTGCATGTTAATAGGAATTGTGTTACATTACAGTGTGTACAATAACAGCACAAACAATGAGGTTATGTGAAAAAAAAAAGTGGGGTTTTGCTTGCCTCCCACCTCAATACAAATTATTCGACAAGAATGAGTGCTTCAAAATGATGAGCAGGAAGATGAGACCGCACTAACACTGCACTCTTGCTGCAGATTCACTGGCATAAATCTTTGGGAGGGGAGTAGTGTAAATTGTCCAGACTGAAAATGTATGCTCTGTCAATACAGGGAAACAATTTTATGATGTATTCTTTATCAGTATCTAATATGTCCCATCTGAAATATGTCCCGTCTCTCTCTCTCTCTCTGTGTGTGTGTGTGTGTGTGTGTGTGTGTGTGTGTATGTTGAAAAGCGTTATAATGCAGGTGGAGGGTGCAATAGATAGATCCCATGCTGAAATGTGATAAAGATTCAGGGAGAGAGTGTGTGTTTATTTTTAGTCTGCACTGATGTAGAAAGACGTGCAGCGACTTCTTGGATTGACTCAAAATCCCTTTTCAGGTTATCTTTTTTGCTTTTATTCAAAGACAGTCACATACTGTGCACCAGCCCTGTTCTGAATAATGCATACCAATACCCCCATGCACCCCCCCCCCCCCCAGTCTGCAGCTGGCCATCCTATAAATGCTAACCACAGCCTTTCTACCTATATGACAGTCAACATGCTCTTCACCAGCCCAAAAAGTGTGATCCTAAGTCTAAACCCATGGGCAATGTGTTCTCCTCCCAGTGATGAGTGATAACTTGCATGATACGCTCTCACTTCTCCTATAGCAGAAGTGCTGCGTCAGCCTGCAGTGACTGGGGGTGTGCCTGTAATACAACCCATGAGTTAGAGAGAGAGAGAGAGAGAGAGAGAGAGAGAGAGAGCAGCATTCAAGATTCTCCTTCACATTTGTCACGTCCTTCTTTGCTTTTAAGTAGAGAGCTTGAAAGTGCATTGGAGGGAAAGAGAGAGAGAGACAGAACTAGAGAAAAAAGAAAAACGCATCATATGGGAGCAAAATGGAAGAGTTTAAAATTGTAGTGAGACTATTTTTGAAGAACTGAAGCAGCACAATGTGAACACAGAGAGATACAAGATAACAGAAAAATGACAAGTAACATTTCACCCCAAAGTCAAATGTTATAACATATAACATTTTGCATAATGAGTATAAAGCCTATTTTGGACCATTATATATATTGTGACATTATTTTCATTATAAATTAGCACAATTAAAGCATTATTTTAAGTATTATAAACAGGCCCAACTCTAGAGCGGTTACATTAAGGGGGGCAATAACATATTACGGAGGGGCGTCAACAGGGGGTTGCATGTGTGAATTCTGTTGACATGGGGGGTTGCACGCTTCTTCAGTTCCAGCATATTTCGTCAGCTGATGCATTTGGTTCAGATAATGCATTTAATATGCATTATTAAAGTATATATTATGATTACAGTCATTTTTTACTGCAGGTTTCATGAGATGATATCTTTCTTATTTAACCTACTCAAAAAAAAAATTTACTCTCCCTGTCGTCAGTTTTACTCAATCCTACATGTTCACATTACTCAAAAAAAATTATGTAACCAAGGGAACTTAAATTAATTAGTTTTACTCCAGCATACCATGTTCATATTACTCAAAACATTTATGTAACCAAGGGAACTTAAATTGAATGAGTGGATTCAACTAAAATAGTGTATTTTCAGTGTATTTAAAATAATTTATGTTCTGTTGAAGTTTTGGGGGTTACCATTAGGGTGAAGAGTGGAGCTTGAGCCTGGGTTGAGGACCAATACATTTAGAGTATTCTACATATTACTTTATCTATTGACCAATTGCTGCGCTAACAATGGCATAGTGACCAAGTTGCACTCAGTAGTGTTTCCCACCAGCATGTGTTTAGCATGCTAACATTTCCTGTCCTAGCTAGCATATCACTAAAAGAGTTTAATTTGAGTTAGCTTATTCTGATGTTGCATTATGTTGGGTTTACTTGATTCAGTTAGGTTTCCTCTAAGTATTTAAGTTGAAATGACATGGTAATTTTGATTTATGAAATCTAATTTCAAACATGTGGAACCACTGTTTGTAGTTCGGAAAGTGTGAATTTAAGCATTTTTCAGCTTTGTATTTAGATGACATGAGTTTTGCATGAGTGTTATTACATTTCCTCAGCTGAACCTGCAGCACTTTAATAACTCTAATCCTCCTCTCTGCTCTGCTCAGCTGCAGGGGAAAAGAGTAGCATAACGTGGAAATCAATGATCTCAGATCTAGTGAAGAGGGCGCTGCAAACTTCAATTTAGAGCACAGTTACAGGAAATAACCCCTGCTCCTTATATTAGACAGAGAGATGAGACTGGGTCACATTCAATCGATTCGTTCATCTGCCTAATGTGAATAAAAATTGCATGGGTGCTATTGCTAATGGGAGTATTTGGAATCCAGGCTAATATTAGAGGCTGGAAATATGTTTTGTGCTGTTTTAATAAGTGAAAGAAGTTAGGAGGACATTTTTTAGATGTTTTATAATATGCTTTATCATGTATCATAGAAACGTGTTGAGCTATCCTGTAGGCCGTTTGATAAAATTTTGCATAGCAGGTTTGAAGGCAGAACAGCTTAAGTTGGGATGAGTAAAGACTAAAATTTGTCCATTTTAAAAAGAGAATTTAGAAATCAAAATTTAATGTTGTGGTTGTTGTGTCATTGTCCAAATGCTACAGATATCTTGTAATCTACTTTACCAATACAAAGCTATAATGGTTTCTGTCATTACAATGTGATGAGTCAACAGTATAAATGATTACCCTTGACCAGCTGTGAATCAGGGCCACAAGGACATCCTGAGCAAACCCAGTCATCTTCTAGAGTCTAGACACCTGCACATACACACACTGAAACACACCATCCAAGATCAGTCTCAGTCAGCGTTTCTTTCACTGAGTTACATCTGAATGTGGAACCCTTCACACAACATTTCCACCACAAGCCATTTCTTGCAGAAAACATCCAAAATGTAGTTTATGGCTTAATGAATCAAGCTAGTTACAACATTAAAGATGACAACATAGCTGAGGGCTTTTCTCTTCATCATCAATCAGAATTAAAATTATTTGATAATAACTCATGCAGAGTTTAGCTGTCTCTCTTGCTTTCTCTCTTCCTCTATCTTTCCCTCTTTCTGCCTCTGTCTGTCTGTCTCCCTTAGTGTTTTCCCCCTCTGTTCCCTCATTCACAGTTGCTGTGGTCAGAATATAAATGTACTGTGTTCTCTATGCTTTTTGAAGCTCTGTGCAGTCTGACCCCTGCTGTCTCTTTGCGTTTGCTGCAGGACATGATAATACCACCTTGAGAAACACGTTTATTTAACTATCTAAATACCTTAGACTTCTATCGTTTTTTAATAATTATAATTACTTTAAGCTTTAATTACACCCACCCACACTCTACCATTAAAAGAAAAATTAAAGAAAAGTCAAATTTGTAGAATAAAAAGGCACGTTTTCCTTCAAGGATACCCAAAAGGAAGATTTGACAGATTTAGCAAACTTCTGGGAACATTTTTATTCAAGTTTTTCCCAAAGAACAGTCGGGAAAGAAATGCACAGCACACAAATCAAATGGGTCTACCCATGAATCCATGAGTGAACAGTGATTAGTTGTTGTGGGACACAATGTCACTTTCCAGAACCTTCGAGATCCAGACTGATCTCACTCTGAATTCGACGACCTCTGAACTCCAACCCTAAACCTATCCACAATTGGAGTAAAAATGTAAGGCAGCGGCTATTTGCACTAAGTGTAAATAGCAACAAAAAGCATCTGCTTTGCACTAATTGCAAATAGTGTTAGATGCTATTTACACCCCTAATTAAATACTAACATATAGAATAGTGGCATCACTGCAGTGTGTTTATTGTGTTTATTACATTAGAATTAATAAGTCCCACAGACACCCTACACAAACCACTACCCCAAAACCTAACCCTAACATTACCTTACAAAAATTAACCATGTTTTTACTACAATAACCATAGTATAACCATGGTATTTTGTGGTAAAATCATAGTAACCACATAATTAAACATACTATAATAACACCATATTACTGTAGTAACACCATGGATAATTGCATAAAAACTATGGCCAAAAAGCATGGTTACTACAATATTACTATAATAAAAGCATGGTTAATTTGACCCGAATCACAACTTTTTCTCAACTCCCTGACCTACACTGTGAGGAAATCATCATTTATATACATTTTTATTTACTATTATAAGTAGTATTAAAGGAAATATTAAAAGTGGAGGCAGGAAACAGGAAGGGGAAAAGTGAGACAAAAGGGAGAATTAAACCCGGGTCGTGCGCATGGAAAAAGCACATCCACACCATCTTTGCACATTACTGTACGCCATTACAGCGACACTTGAGGGGCGCAGTTTGTTTTTAATTTCTGTGTTTCCACCAGACTATTTGAGTGCAAATAGCCGCACTGTGTTGCAGGGGCTATTTACACCTAGTGTAAATAATCACTTTGAAAATTATATTATAGAGTGAAAATGCAACCTCAGAATTGCACTCACTAGTGTGACTATGACTTGTATATATCAACTATGGGACTTTGTGTTGCAGTTTGTTTTGTACTGCTTTTCTCTTGTAATTTGCTTTGGATAAAAGCGTCTGGTATTTGAATAAATATAACTGTATAGGAATGCTATGTTGGAATGGAGGGTATATGATTGGTGTTGTTTGTGGATCATTTCACTTATTTGATCTACCTATTGGAGAGACTGTTTGCCTCTACCCACGTATTGTCTCCTGGTTCTCCTGGTTGGTATTTTATATAGATAGCTCCACATAGATCTCTTTTCAGTTCCTGTCCTCTGTCTGTTCTTGGTTTATGTGTCTGCTGTAGTTAGTGAGGTGCGGTAAATGGACTGTGAGTGCTGCTGCCATTTGGGCAGATGGGTTTATTAGAGCTCTGTTGAAAGGGGGATATTGAAGTAGGTTTATCTGACACTTCTGTTTAGATTAGGCTGAAATGTTGCCTGGTCTAATTGAAGTTGGGATTTGCGTAACGGGGGACTGATGAAATGCCACAGTAAGATTTGCTAAATGGGCCTGATTTATATTCTGTCCTATGATCTGTCCACTCAGACACAAACACATTTGTGTATACGTACACAGTGTAACACGGGTATACATTGTTCTTCATACTCTTTGGTATGTAACCATATGTGTGGTGCAAATGAGACTCTCATATCAATATAGTGTCTCATATATCATCTATTGTTTGTATATAAAGCTAATTAAAATGATTATAGACTAATCCTAACCCACACTCTAACCTCAAATTGCAAAATTAATATTGCAAATTTTTGTTAATTGATGATATCCCCAAATGTCCCAAAAGTTGAACTCACTTTTAGGGATTATTTTATTTCCAAACTATAGCTATGTATGCATACACACGCACGCACACACACACACACACACACACACACACACACACACGCACACACATCACACACACACAAAGTGTGTCTTTTTGGTAACAAAAAGTGAGTACAGTATTTTCTTTGACAGAGGTAAATCTTTTGTTTTTTTGCTTTGGCAGTTAATAGGCTTTCATGGTAGATTAGATCCCTTTTTCAGTGCAATGTCAAATAGTATTGTTTTTCATTTGTTCTATATGACCGCAATCTATTTCCCTCATTTATAACAGGCAAAGCCAATCAACTGTAGACTAGTGGAAGTTTTCCGGTGAATAATATTTTTATTTAACTGGATGAACTGTAATGCAATAAATGTATTCATGTTGAAGGCAGAGGGCTGAAAAATGATTTATAATTTTAAAAGTTGCAGTTTCAGCTAGAGCTATTATACATGTGTTTTCAGTCATTTATTTATGTATGTAACTCTTCCAATCAATAGCAATTTACCAGTCAACCCCATTTCACAGTGTTCTCCTTGTATAAAGAAGCAATCTGGTGTCAATCTAAATCAAATGACCTTTTTTATGTTCTTATAATGCTTTATGGAATGTGATTGGAAAATTCCTCTTTCTTTCTCTCTGTTTAGGGCCATGCTTAGATCCGCTCATCTCTCCTCTCTATGCGTCCTCTTTCCACGCATCCTCAAGATATAATTTTCTTTACTCTGCACACTTTGCCAAACTGTATGGTAAGTGACTTTGCCCAGGAATGTCTTGTCACAAACATCTTAGAGGCAAAAAGTCATAGCTTTAGACTAAGATGTTTTGTTTACAATGTGTTTGTGTATGATGATGTAGGGAGCAGTGGCTGGTCTCCGTCCCCTCGGGACAGGCAGCCATGGATGCAGATTGACTTGGGGAGGAAGTATCGTATCATGGCTATTGCTACTCAGGGTACCTTCAACTCGTATGATTGGATCACCAAATACATGCTGCTGTACGGGGACCGATTCGACTCGTGGACTCCATATGTCATGAAAGGAGGCAACATGGTAAACATTGTCTGATCAAGTGACAATATCGGGTTAAAAGCAGTTATTCAGGACAGGTAAAGAACGCAGAGTTAAATAAAGCAATAAGCCACAAGAGGCCGTGGACTACAGTCATTTTACAACAGGTGGCTTATTGTTTTATAAAATAGCGGAAACAACAGCATTTATTTACAATGCATTTATTTACAATAATAATCAAAATAAACTTTCCCCTAAATTTTTCCACGAAGAGTTCATTAGCTTAAAGGGATTAGTGTCATCATTTACTCACCCTCATGCCATCCCAGGTGTGTATGACTTTCTTTTTTCTGCTGAACACAAATTAAGATTTTTAGAATAATATTTCTGCTCTGTAGATCATCACAATGCAAGTGAATGGGTACCAACATTTTGAAGCTCAAAAATGCACATATAGGCAGCATAAAAGTGATCCATGAGACTCCAGTGCTTACATCCATATCTTCAGAAGTGATATGATAGGTGTGGGTGAGAAACAGATCAATATATAATTCCTTTTTCAGTATCAATCTCCACTTTCACTTTTACTTTCACATTCTTCTTCTTTGTTTTTGGGCGATTTGCATTTTTTTGTATATATCGCCTCCTACTGGGTAGGGAGGAGACTTTATGGTAAAAACAGATTTCAATATTGAACTGTTTTTCACCCACATTTATCATATCGCATCTGAAGACATAGATTTAACCACTGGAGTCTTTGGAGCTTCAAAATGTTGGTCACCATTCACTTGTATTGTGAGGACCTACAGAGCTGAAATATTATTTTAAAAATCTTTGTTTGTGTTCTGCAGAAGAAATTCATACACATCTGGGATGGCATGAGGGTGAGTAAATGATGAGAGAATTTTCATTTTTGGGTGAACTATCGCTGTAACTGCAGGCTGTTTCCGGTTGCCAAGAAACGTAGCACCTTGACGGAATAATATCGGATTGTGCTGTCATAGATGTTTGTTTATCAGCATTTTACAATTTCAGATTTTACAACAGTTTCAAATGTGACTCACTCAATCAGAATTTTGTGTCAGAACTATTTGTTTTATGAATATGCTTAAGGTACAGGATTATCTGAAAATGTATGCCGTTTGTCAGATTATGTTTTGTTAAATGGTGTATCAGATTCATAGGTACTTGAATATCAGAATTTCTTTTGTCTCTCAGACGTTGCCTGGCAACTGGAATTACTACCAGGTGAAGAGGAACGTCTTTCATTATGCATTCACTGCCAAACATCTGCGTATCTACCCCATGGGATGGAACACTGACAATGGAGGCAAGATCGGCCTTCGGCTAGAGGTCTATGGCTGCCCTTACGGTAAACATCTGAGAAACCTGAACACATGTCTGGACTGGGACCGCAAGTCTGGACTAGGTCACTGCTGGCAGCTGTTAATATTTTATCAGCAGCCAAGAACTGATATGAAAAATCTCTTCAGTGCCTTGTAACATTATCTGGGCCTTTGAGATGCCAGTCTGAGCATCAATCAAATTCTAGATGTTTACATTGCACACATAATGAGGATTTTTTTTTTACGGGTGCAGAAAGTAGCACAGGGACATATAAAGCTGTTCAGTTTGTAGCCCTAAAACCCAGAAGAGAATTAGATTTATAGAATAGTGCTTTTTGATGAGTTAAAGAAGGTCTATTGTTAATTTTACTTGAGAACACTTAGTCTTAGTCTTAATACCTGAGGAATCAGTCTTACCTCAAATGTGAATTTTGAAACCACTGTTTAAAAAAAGAAAGAAAAGAAAGTTAACAAGTTGCTACATAAGGAATATAGCGATTTTCTGATTGTTCAAACATGAAACTCACATAATTGTTGTAGTTGTAGCCATAATATAGCAACTTTTTAGGAACTTACAGTACATTTTAGAAAAAAAAGAAGAAAAAAAACTAGTAGTTTCAAGATTGATGGTTATTCATAAAATCGAAATCCGCTCTTCTAAAAACCCATCTCTAAAAAAACAAAGTCATGGCAATTTAGCCATCTGAGTTGGCCTACAAATTGATGTCATGACTGAACATCAACAGTAAAGCAACTTTGAGTTTGTTTTAAAACTATCTAAAGCCACAAAAGCCACAAAAAGGCCAACGGGAAAATTGAAAATTGATGTGTAAATTCAATATCCATGTAAATAGGTACTGCCAATATGCTGTTTTGTGCAAGGGCACTGTGTGGAGACATGGATGGTCTCCCTTGCTGAATCCAAATGCATTTGGTTCAATAAAATTTTATCAAAGTACTGTTCATAATCACGTAGTCCATAAAGCAGCTTAGCACAGCTGTTTCACATGCCAATCAGCACAAAACCTTTTTAATCTGTTTTGCATGGCTAGAAAGAAAGCCGTTTGCCAGATACAGGAGCTTGTCTATTTCATGCTCAATTTTGGATAAATAAAATCTTCTAATACAGTCTTTGACAATCCTCTCCATCCTCTTGACCTTTGACCCTAACAGACTCATATGTGATGCAGTTTGAGGGGGATGACATGGTGGCATACTCATTCCCAAGAGGCCGGATGAGGACACTTCAGGACCACTACGCTTTGAACTTTAAGACCCTGGAGAAGGATGGCATTCTTCTGCACAGTGAGGGCCTTCAGGGAGACTCAGTCACTCTAGAGCTGAAGACTGGACGGCTCTACTTACACATTAGCCTGGGTAATGATAACAAGGCTACACTATGTTTTACATAGTTAAAGTTAGGAGAGTTCAAACTCTTAGGAGAGAGACTTTTTAAATTTGAGGGATTTGGAATCAAGTATGGCCAGCGATATACTGTAAATGTAGGACTATATAATTGGGGTTAGACAAACCAAGCTAATCTTATGGTAACGATGACCTTTCTGATCTACTTAAGGGAGCAGCACGGTTCACAACACAAATGGCATGACCACAATGAGGCTGGGCAATCTATTGGACACCCAGCACTGGCACTACGTCACCATCAAACGCTACGGCCGAGAGGTTAACTTCACCCTGGACAGTCAGACTGAAACCACCATCCTGAATGGAGAGTTCCAATACCTCGATCTGGACAAACAGGTGAAAAAGCCTAATGGTGGATTCAACATATTTACAATTCTCACACACTTTATAACATATCACTACTGATAAATTTCAGATGACTCACATTTGACTTGAACAAATGAAGAATGAAATATACAAGGAAATTAACTTTTATCTATGCCTCAGTTAAAGATGAAAATAATGGAGTGATGAACAGAAATAAAGACATAAAGATTTGACAAAAAAATAGTCAGCTAAATTAGGATCCGCTAAATTGTCTGAAACATGAGCAAGAATCGTTTTGTGTTACCTTATTTATTGCAGCTATTATCTGTTGATTTAATCAGTTAGTTCATCCAAAAATGAAAATTCTCTCATCATTTACTCACCCTCATGCCATCCCAGATGCGTATGACTTTCTTCTGCTGAACAATGCAAGTGAATGGGTATCAACATTTTGAAGCTCATTCACATAAAGGCCGCGTAAAAGTAATCCATAACACTCCAGTGGTTAAATCTATGTCTTCAGAAGTGATATGATAGGTGTGGGTGAGCAACAGATCAATATTTAAGTCCTTTTTTACTATTAATGCTCCTCCATGCCCAGTAGGTGGTGATATGCGTGAAGAATGCGAATTGCCAAAAACAAAATAAGAAGAATGTGAAAGTGAAAGTGGAGATTGGTATTAAAAAAGGACTTAAATATTGATCTGGTTCTCACCCACACTTATCATATCACTTCTGAAGATATGGATTTAACCACTGGAGTTATATGGATTACTTTTATGCTGCATTTATGTGCTTTTTGGACCTTCAAAGTTCTGGCCACTTTTCACTTGAATTGTATGGACCTACAGAGCTTAAATATTCTTCTAAAAATATTTGTTTGTGTTCAGAAGAAGAAAGAAAGTAATACACATCTGGGTTGGCATGAGGGTGAGTAAATGATCATAGAATTTTCATTTTTGGGTGAACTATCCCTTTAAATCCTGACAATGTCCAATTCCTCTTTAGATTTATGTTGGCGGGGTGATTGAGAAAGATGTGCCCCACCTCCCTGGTAAGGTAAACTTCCGTGGCTGCATGGAGAACATCTTTATCAATGGAATCAATATAATCTACAATACAAAATACCAGGAGCCTGAAATTCGACTTGCTCCTAAAAAGGTATGTGAGTTTTCCTAAAATGCAACCACTCAACAATAGGTAAATAATTGTGATAGACATATCTACCAACAGCCATGTCTATGAATAATCTCATTTCTTTTCAAACGCAAATATTTATAAGTGAATTTTGGAATCAATATTGTATGAAATGATTTAATTTCCACAATGTTGTGTCTCATTTGCTATCATTAAATTGTATAATATATCAGCATTATATCAGCCATTAACCACGCTGCTTTCTAAATAGGTTTCAGCATCAGCTATTGAAAAACCCATATTATAGTTATAATAATGTTATACTCACATAAGATGTCCCTTTCGGAGGCCCAATGTATTGCTATTGTCAAAAAAATATATTTTTTTTATATTTTGCTTTTCCATTCTTTCTGTCATTTTTCTTTTTCAGACAAAGATGCATTATACATGCCGTGACCTCCTCTGGAAGCCCATGACCTTTGCAGGGCCCAACAACTACCTGCAGCTGCCTGGGTTCTTCCGGAAAAACCGTCTGGCGGTGAAGTTTAAGTTCCGCTCCTGGGACTACACAGGGCTGCTGATGTTCACCAGGTTTGCAGATGATTTGGGCTCTCTGGAGCTGGGACTGAGTGAAGGACAGGTCAACGTCACTCTTATGCAACCTGGGAACAAGAGATTACGCTTTGCTGCAGGTATGACTTAAGATCAGATTAACATTGTGTTCATAATATTAGTTAGTAATTTTAGCCTGTCTGTATGTCTATTAGGGTACAGTTGAATGTGAATTTACAGTATACTCTATATTATTTTTCACTTTAGGAAGGATGCATCAGCTAAGTTAGAAAAAGAAAAGTAAATGTAACTGTTTAGGTTGCCCCAAAACATTAGTCTTGGACACATTTATCAAGACCAAAACTGGACCAAAAAGATTACAAATTATCTAAAGATTATCCTGTTGGGTCTTTTCCAAGGGTACCGTCTAAACGATGGCTTCTGGCACACGGTTGACCTGACTGCCAAAGACAACTTGCTAACCATCACTATTGATGAGGACGAGAGTTCACCGTTAAAGATCACCAACCCCTTCACAGTTCGCACAGGAGACCGCTACTTCTTTGGTGGTGAGTGATAGAATGCAGAATATAAGAAGTGTGATCTTATAGGCTGAATGCCACAGCACTACACTAAAAAAATGTACCATGTTCTTACCATGTTTTGTGTTTTGGACGTGATTCTATGGTAAGACCATGTTAAGATTCTTTGAAGTAGCTGTTAATAGCATGGTACACGAATATGGTTATCATCTTTGAGTACCATATCGAAGTACCGTGGTATTACCATCTAACAATAATTTGCATGATATATTCATATTGATGATAAAAAGTTAAATATATTCATTGATAAAAAGCACATCTAATAACATAATTACTGTCAAAATGTTCATAATCTATACTAAATGAGAATGTATTCAATGCTGTATAGCTGCACAGATAATGAGATCATGAATATATTTGATGTGCTGGCTCTGCTGCAGGTTGTCCCAAAACCAATAACACGGTTCGCTGCGTTACCAAGCTGTCTCGCTTCCACGGCTGCATGCAGCAGATCTTTATAGATGATGAGCCGGTGGATATAGATGTCATGCTGCAGAGGAAATGGGGCAGATACGCTGAAGTGCTGCTGGGCACTTGCGGGATCACTGATAGGTGTGTGTGTGAGGTGTTTATGTCTTCTTAATCCAAAGTCTAATATCATAGTCGGTAAAAGGCTGTTGTCAAATGAGGCCAGACAAAACAATAATGATAATGTGAATTGTTGTCAAAAAAGACCAAACAGTAATGAAATGGTAACATAATCAGACCATATAAATGTCAAGGAGTTTCATAAAGTTTCAATAAGAAGAAACAAGGCTTCACGAAGGGCAAATATCCATGCTAATTAAAATAACTGATATAAATGATAAGATAAAAGGTACATATATGCAATAATGAGAAATCCAATTAGTATTCTGGGTTTGATCTTACAAGTTAACTGTCAAATTAATTTACCTAACATTATTGTCACTTGCAAAACCTTATTCATTTTGTACCAAATGCAGCAACAGTGTTACAAAGGAGAACCAGACAGATGTCGTATTTTGAGGGCCATAATTGAAATGAAACCATTCCTTTTTTATCAGGTGCTCTCCAAATCCATGTGAACATGAAGGCAGGTGTATTCAGTCCTGGAATGACTTTCTGTGTGTATGTAACAACACAGGCTACAAGGGGGAAGTTTGTCATAACTGTGAGTATACTTTACAGAGGGAATTCCTCTTTATTTATGTTTTTGTTGGTGAAATATAAGAATGTTCTATTTTAAGTCTTTCTCTTCCTCCGTCCCAGCGGTGTACAGAGAGTCATGTGAAGCCTACAGACTGAATGGAAAGTACTGGTCAGGCAACTACACCATAGATCCAGATCTGAGCGGTCCTCTGAAGCCTTTCACTGTTTACTGCAATATGTGTATGTTTACAAATGAACACTGCACAAAAATAATTTGGTGACACTATACAATAAGGTTCCATTTGTTAACATTAGCTAACTACATTAGTTAACATAATCTAAGTATTACGGAAGCCCTGAAGCGCAAGTTGAAAAAAGAAATCACAAGGTGAAAATGTCCTACGGCAACAAAACAATTATCGGGCAAAAAATGATCAGAAAAGTGAAATCCCACAATTCAATGAACCTCAGTTTACATATGTTTCATATGGCATTTATAGTCAATTCAATCAAGAGTTCAACACAGGACCTTAACACTGAAAACACAGCGAGAGGTGTCACAATGGTTAAAGATGTCCATCTAGCACGTTTACATAGGCCAACAATTAAAAACAAGTGCAATATCAATAGCAGCATCAATATTCCCAGTGGTGAAGGTCATTAAACAATCAGAAATTAATCCCATTGTCTCACTTGACAACAAATGCAATATGAAACTTATGTAACCTGAGGTATTTTCATTTGATTGTGGGATTTCATGTATTAGAAGACTGTCTAACGTTATATTTTTTTTTCTTGATTTAGATTTGCAAAACATGTTATTGTATTATACTATAACTATATATCTATAAATCAACAGATAAAGTACCACAGATATAGAGCTGTTCAGGTTGTAGTCCACAAACCCAGAAGAGAATTCGCCATGGGTTTCCTCTGGATTTACCTATGGGTTTTTATCATGGGGTTTTTGAACTTATCAGTAAAATAAGGTCTGTGGTAAACATTACTTGATGAAATGTAGACGTTTTGTTCTACAACATAAATTACACAGTCACACCTCAAACGTGAATTTTTAAGCTGCCGTGCATTTTTAAAGAAAAAGTATAGAATTCAATACGGCTTCAGAATTCACATTTGAGGTATGACTGTGTAATTTATGTTCACGTATCGTCAAGTAATGTTTACCACAGACCTTATTTTACTCGTAAGTTCCAAAACCCCATTATAAAAACCCATAGAAAAATCCTGAGGGAAACCATGGCGAATTAGACCTACAAATGTCATGGCTGAACAGCTCGATTCTGTCACCTTGTAAGTATAAGGTTACATGCTTGCTGACAGTGGCACCTGGTGGGCGAGGTTGGTACCACATGCTAATTGTTAGCTAGCAAGAAAAAAAAATCAGAGAGAACAAAACTATTTCAGAGAGAAAAAATAATTGCCTGAGGGAAAAAAAAAACAAAAAAAAAACATTAGGATATAAGCTCAGGAAAGCACTAAGACACCTAAATAAAATGTCATCTGGTGTTTGTTTTTTTTCACCTTGTGGTTCAGGGCTTCCGTAAACAATGAACAATACTTTTACATAATTTAATAATTATGGTTTTTCACAAAGATAAATCATATCCCATTTTTAGTACAAAAATCATGGACCGTAATTGAGCACAACCGTATGAAGAACACCAAGGTGAGCGGGTCCACTCTGGATCGGCCATATATTGGGGAAGTCCAGTATGTAAATGCATCGTGGGATGAAGTCACTGCTTTAGCAAACACATCCTTATACTGCGAACAGTGGATTGAGTTCTTATGCTACAAGTCACGCCTCCTCAATACTCCACGTAAGTTTCTGTTGTGGTCCGCACTAGAGCGTTGTGCTCAATGGTTCATGGAATTCAGTACATGTCTGCAGTATATGTCTGAAAATGAATGGTATTTCAGTCTTATGTGATACTGTGCCCTTGTAAGTCAGCAACCATCTTTATGTATTTATTAGTTTTTTCTCTCCCCCTTGACGTCCCCTTTGATTGTCCATTCTCCCTTTGAAATACTGTACTACTGTTATCAGATGGAAGACCTTATACTTACTGGATTGGTCGCCATAATGAGAGTCATGAATATTGGGGCGGAGCTTTCCCTGAGAGTGGAAAATGTGGATGTGCCGTCAATCAAACCTGCACTGACTCCAAGTACTGGTGCAACTGTGATGCCGACTACCGCCAATGGTGAGATGAAAAGAGAAATTAGAGAGAATGAATGAATAAAAAAAAAAATCAATAACTAATCAAAACATAAAATACTTTTTGTTGCATTTTCTAAGAATACCTGTTAAAATTATTGACTGTATAACTGACACTTAAATATGAGATTCTATTGAAAACCTACAAAAGTATAAATTACAAAGTAAACGTATTGATAAACACAACCTGTAATTATAAACCTATATAGGTCTTATAAAGGCTCTTCTGACATAAACAAAGTTTCAAGACTAATTCACCAAATCTCTGGGCTTATTAGGCACTCAGACAAGGGCTACCTGTCATTCCGAGATCACTTGCCAGTCAGAAGGATTGTCATAGGGGACACTAACCGCACCGGTTCAGAGGCTCGCTACAGTGTTGGGGCACTGTATTGCCACGGAGACAGTGAGTAATAGCTGTTACAAAGATAAAATTAATAAATAGTGTCTTATAAAATAACAAAATCATGCCTGACCTGCTTACATGACTACTTACCAAAAGAATAAATAAGTACACATGAAATATTGTTTTAAGGATTGATTTTATTATGTGAGACTGCAGAGTGATACAGTATGAGAGACATGAAACAGGCACAGCTATGTAGGAAATAAGTTGCCTGGGACAACAATCAATTATACAGTTTAGTGGTCATTATACAAAAATATTTGACCACAGAAATTCCACGACTGACCAATCAGAATCAAGTATTCCAGAGAGCAATTTAATAAACACCTATCATTATATTTGCACTTACTCAAGAAAAATACTTCTGAAATTTCTGTTAGGGAGTATCTGGAACACTATAGGCATCACCAAGCCCACCTATCTGACCTTCCCTACCTTCAAGCCTGGCACCAGTGCCGACATCACATTTCACTTCAGGACTTACCGCACTAACGGAGTGTTTCTGGAAAACTCAGACGATCACCTTCGGAATTTCATCCGAATAGAACTCAACTGTGAGTGTCCAGTGGCAGTGATGATTATAAATTAAATTGTAAATCCTAAAATTATATGTATATATTACAGTGACTTTGACACTTGGGTACCTCTTTATTCTGTTTTCACCAATTCCTCATTAAATTTCACTCTTACAGCCACAACTGAGGTGGTGTTCATTTTCATGGTGGGTGACGGCATCAGGAATGTGACCCACCGCTCTCCTAAACCTCTCAACGATAACGAATGGCACTATGTGGAGGCTGAAATCAATGTGAAATTGGCACGTCTCAAAGTAGATTTCTTCCCTCCTGCCATACACAAATTCCCAGGCCAGACTTACATCACCATGAAGTTCACACAACCCCTACTTGTAGGTAAGAATCATGGAGCTGGAATTTGGAGGACAGTTTCAATAATCCTATTAAAGGAATAGTTCAACCAAAAATGAAAAGTCTATCTTTTTTTTTAAGCATATGCTTTAAGCAGATGATATGAAAGCAAACAATGGATCTGTATTCAGGTGCGGCCAATCACACTTTAAGGCCTTTCCTGGGTTGTTTGAGGGGGCTGCGGATGAACGGGGTGCCTGTGGATTTGGAGGGGAAGGTTGATGAGAGGGCTGGAATACGGAGGAACTGCACTGGAGCATGTCTGAATGTCTCCATACCGTGTCGAAACGGAGGCCAGTGCATTGATGGGTATGCTTCATATGCCTGTGACTGCAATAACACAGCCTTCGACGGCTATTACTGTCACTTAGGTGAGTTAACACATTTGAAAATTAATACACTCTTTCCCAATATAAACTGACATGATGAAATACAGACAACAGATGTTTGCTAATAAACATTTGCCAATTTAAAATGATATCTTTTCATCTCCAGCTGGGGAAAGTCAATTATAAAACATGTATACTAATAATATTATCAAACCATGATTAGGAGGTTTAAAAGATTAAAAAAGATTTAAATGAAAGATGATTGAAATACTCTTGAATTCAGTGGGAGTTTCAATTAAAGTGGTGACCCTGACAATCCAGAGCTGTTAAAGAGAGTCACTACCGGTTTTAACAGACTGAAAGACCCTGGCTGTTATTTTCACATTATGCTTCAAGCCTCTAAATCCACTGCTGATTTAGACTAACAGAGAGGGATTTGTCTGCTCTGTGAATTAAACTGCTTTTTTGGATGAGCTGTGTTGGAATATTTCAGAACCTTGGATTAGAGCTGAAATATAATTTACAATAAACCTTATCATGATTTTATAGTTTAATAATAATCATTTATGAGGAGTCACGTGACACCATGCGAGGATCGGACGCGTGAACGGTGAGTTCTGTGCACTTTGCTAGTTTTAACAATTTTAATGAAATAAACCGGTGAGATTCGATACGCTCTGTTCCATAACTGTTCTAGGAGGACAATATGTCAAAGAATTCAAAATCCTTGGGCTCTGGAGACATTAAAAGACACTTACGTGATACCCCGAGCGGGCCGCGAGCCAGGGAGTTGATTTGGTCGGAGAGATATGGAAAACGCACCGACAGATGCTGGGCATGTCGGCAATGCTGACAAACATTGTTGCTGACTTGGAGGATCTTGCTGTAATACGTCGATCGATCACTGCCCTGGAGGCGAAGTTCTCTGATATGGTTAAAAGAGTGGGGGATGTCGAGAAACGGATTGATTATCTGGAGTCATCTGAGAGGGAATTATCTCCTAATCCGCTAGCAACCAAGGTGGATTTGGAGGATGTCTGGAAGAAGTTGAAGGACATGGAGAACCGTAGCCAGTGGAATAACGTCTGTATTGTCAGAATTCCTGAGTCCGAAGAGGGTCAGGATATGGTGAAATTCCTGGATGGGCTCCTTCCGAATCTGCTCGACATAACAGGCCATAAGCTGGAAATCGAGCGAGCTCACAGGGTTCCGGCACAGAGATCTGCAGAGGGAGACAGGCCCCGATGAATTCTGGCCAAATTTCTGAGATCATCCGGTAAAGATCTTTTGTTATGTGAGGCGAGGAGTAAAGGAAGGCTTTCTTGGAAAAACCACAGCATTTTCTTGTTCCCAGACTTTGTGAATTCAACAAGAGAGAAACGTGATCATTTCAAGGAATGCAAGAAACTTTTACATCAACGGAAGGTCACTTTTGCACTGATATTCCCGGCCAAATTGAGAATAGATGCTAAGGATGGCCATAAAACATTCAAATGCCCACAGCAAGTGATGTCTTTCCTAAAGTCAATGGAGTGAGTAAGTAATTTTGTGGTACTCATGTTGCAGCCGAGTGGACCAGCTCACTGAACATTCACTTGACTGTTTGAGGAAACTGAGCGTTTTTTTTTGTTTTTTTTGCTGGTTCCGCCTAGCGGCTGGAGTTTATTTTGCAGAGTGGCACACCTTCGGGACAGTTTTGTGGATGAATCTCTTTGAGTTTGTTCCGCGTATTGGCTGGAGTTTGTTTTATAGATTATCTTTTGCTATGTAATTCTGTCTCACAAAATTTGTATAAGAACACCGGACTTGAGCAATCCGACAGCAAAGGTGTCGGGGGGGTCCTTGTAGGTGTACATGGACTGTTTAAGTTTGGAGGGATGGACGCCAGTTGGTGCTGTCGTGTGCGGGGTTAATGCGCACATTTTTCTTTTTTCTGTTTATTTTGTTCTGGGGGATATTCAGATTTTAATGGTTGCACCAATGTTGGAATGTGGTCTTTATAATCTTTTTTTGACACACAATCTATTTTTTTTTATATGTCAAAATGTCAAATTTTAATATGAGTGGATTGTCTCTCTACATGTGGAATGTGAATGGGTTGGGGCACCCCATAAAAAGAAGGAAGGTTATTTCTCTTCTTAAGCGTAAGAAATATGATATAGTATTTCTTCAAGAAATGCACCTTTCTATGTAGGAAGTGGAAAAATTTGGAAAGAAATGGGGTGGGCATTTTTTTTATAGTGCTGGCTTGAGTAAGAGCAGGGGAGTCATTACACTGATAAGTAAACATCTATAATTCAAATGTCTCAAACAGACTAAAGATAAATTAGGAAGAGTCATGATGCTACAGGACTGACTCCACTTTTGCTAGAAGTTTATACGTAATCATTTAAGAATGGAAAGCTTCCGCCAACCATGATGCAAGCCCAGATAAGTCTGATTCTTAAAAAGGACAAAGATCGGTACCTGGGTAGCTCAGCGAGTATTGACGCTGACTACCACCCCTGGAATCACGAGTTAGAATCCAGGGTGTGCTGAGTGACTCAAAATGAGGGACCAAATTGGCCCGGTTGCTAGGGAGCATAGAGTCACATGGGGTAACCTCCTCATGGTCGCTATTAGGGGTTCTCGCTCTCAGTGGGGTGCGTGGTAAGTTGTGCGTGGATCACGGAGAGTAGCATGAGCCTCCACACGCTGTGAGACTCCGCGGTGTCATGCACAGCGAGCCACGTGATAAGATGCGTGGATTGACTGTCTCAGAAGTGGAGGCAACTGAGACTTGTCCACCACCACCTGGATTGAGGTGAGTAACCGTGCCACCATGAGAACCTACTAAGTAGTGTGAATTGGGCATTCCAAATTGGGAATAAAGGGGATAAAAAAAGGACAAAGATCCAAGCGAGTGTAAGAGTTACCGTCCAATTTCCCTGATCAAGCTAGATGTTAAAATATTGTCAAAAATTTTGGCTTATCGATTAAGTTATGACATCTCTTATACATATAGATCAGGTGGGGTTTATTCGGGGCCGCAGCTCTTCTGATAACATTAGACGTTTCATCAATTCATTTATCATGTGGTCAGTGGCGAATGATCAGACTCTGGTCGCTGCCATCTAATTTGACGCCGAAAAGGCATTTGATATGGTAGAATGGGATTATCTTTTTAAGATTTTGGAAATGTATGGGTTTCGGAGTACATTTATTGGATGGATTAAGTTAATTTATAGACACCGGTAGCGGTGGTACAAACAAATGGATTAATTTCAGATTATTTTACTCTGGATAGGGGCACCCGGCAGGATTGCCCTCTTTCCCCATTACTGTTCTGTCTTGCCCTGGAACCATTAGCAGCAGCAATAAGAAAGGAGGATGATTTTCCCAGGGTTGTGGCCAGAGGTGTGGCGCATAAGCTTCTGTTTTAATTCCTTTTCTAAGTTCTCGGGATACAGAGTTAATTGGTCTAAATCCGAAGCTTTGTCTCTGACAGCATACTGAAGGGGCGCCGGCTGAAAAGATGTGGGATGTGGGAGTACATTTTGACCCTTTAATAAAAAGGTTTTCGAGCGATGTGTGCAGGTGGGCTTCATTACATTTATCGATGATTAGGAAGGTTAATGTTACTAAAATGAATTGTATTCCAAAATTCAACTACCTGCTACAGTCTCTCCCTGTTGATGTCCCCCTCTTTTATTTCAAGCAATTTGATAGCATAGCGAAGTCCTTCATTTGGAATGGGAAACTTCCCAGATTACATTTTAGTAAGTGCATAGGCTGATTGACAATGGTGGGCTAGGTCTACCCAAGATTTTGTTTTATTATTATTCGTTCAGTCTCAGGCATTTGGCTCATTGGTCGCTTCCACCTGAGAGAGCCCCTCCCTGGTTTTGTATTGAACAGGAAGTTCTTGCCCCTATTTCACCATTGCAAAGCCTTTCTATCAAACTAACCAGAGAAGTTTAATTACACCCCGTTTTCTCACATTTGCACTCGGTATGGACAAAAGTGTCCAGAGTGTTTAATTCAGACCTTTATTGAAATGTTGCTTCGAGCTTATGGCTGAACCCCAAATTATGTATTAACAAGTCCCCTTTCTGCTGGTCAGAGTGGATTGTGAGGGAGGTTAATACACTGGGTGACCTATATGAGAGTGGAGTGTTGAGATCCTTTGAAAATTTGGTTCAACAGTTTTTTAGGTATTTACAGCTGCACCACTTGCTCTGTACTATTTTTGAGAATAGCATACACCCCCCTAAAGCGGCAGATACTCTGGGAGTGGTGATTACTGCTTTTGGAAAAGGTCATGAGGCATCAGTGTATTACTCCCTGCTAATTCAGAGTCTGGGGTACAGAGCTTAAACTTCTCTCAAGAAATTATTTGAGAACGTTTTAAACTTGGTATTGGAGTGTGGGCTAAGATTCTAAAAAACAGGGCGGGGGTTTAATTTATATAATTTGATTCTGTATTTTCTGTTATGTTTATTTAAGTTGTGAATGGAAAATGCAAATTGTTTATAATAATAATAATAAAAATAATCATAATTTATATTTCTTACATGATCTAATCTAGATTTTGAAGACTTCTTGAAATCAATCACAAGTGAAGTTCATGTCTGTTAGCTTTGAGGTAATTTACTGTATCTGCTGGTGTACTCCGAACAGCTGACAAAATTAACCTTTAGCAGATATACACTTTTAAAATCGAAAGTCTTTCTCTTTCAGGAATATTCACGAAAAATATTAATGACGTTTCTTGCACTACACAGATTGTTGTCCACTCAAATAGTCTCTAGAATGACAATGTCCCCTCCACTTTAAGGTATAGTTAACCCAAAAAAATGAAAATTCTCTAATCATTTATTTACTCACTCTCATGCTATCCCAGACTTTCTTTCTTCTGCTGAACACAAAAGAGGATTTTTAGCAGAATATTTCTGCTCCGTAGGTCCTCACAATGCAAGTGAATGGGAACCAAAATTCTGAAGCTGCAAAATACACATAAAGGTGACTCCAGTGGTTAAATCTTTATCTTCAGAAGCAATATGATAAGTGTGGGTGAAAAACAGATCAATATTAAAGTCTGTTTTTACCTTAAATCTTCCTCCCTGCCCAGTAGGTGTCAATACAAACGAAGACTGCAAAAACAAAAGAAGAAGAATGTGAAAGTGAAAGTGGAGATTTATAGTAAAAAAGGACTTAAATATCGATCTGTTTCTCACCCACACCTATCATATCGCTTCTGAACCACTGGAGTTGTGTGGGTTACTTTATGCTGCCTTTATGTCCTTTTGGACCTTCAAAGTTTTGGTCACCATTCACTTGCATTGTATGGACCAGCAGAGCTGAAATATTCTTCTAGAAATCTTTGTTTGTGTTCTAAGAAAAAAAAGTCATACACATCTGGGATGGCATTTGTATGAGAAAATGATGAGAGAATTTTCAATTTTGGGTGCACTATCCCTTTAATACCATCTGCAACCAACTAATAAATCATGGTTCATGGTGTGATGTAAGAAACGCCTTTTGGCTGTTAAAAAAGGGATGCACCCTTTGATATGTTTTGCCCAAACTTCCTGTTTCAGTAGGAAAGACACCAACACAGGAAAGAAAACGAAGCTCGTCAAGCGATTTCATGGGGTCTAAAAATCAAAACCCACTTACAGTAGCTCAGAATAATAGCTTCTTGTATTGGAATAAAATCATTATGAACTGTTACAGTTATCTGGGGTATAATAGATAGCCAATATAAGGCTGTTCAGGTCTAGTGACTGAAATGAGGATTTGCATTTTTCCTTATCTATGTCTATATCAATTGTGTAGAAAAATAAAAATTCTCAACATGTGGGAGGGGTATTCATGACATGACAAAATAATAACATGTGTATGGTATCTCCTTGTATGGCATCGTTTTAGATATCGGGGCATTCTTTGATGTGGGAGCATGGCTACGCTATGACATCCGTAAAGAGCCGATTTCCTTTGATGCATGGTGGGCAAACTTCTGGATAGAGCCTCACTGGCACAACTTCACCCTTGGCTACAACACAACAACTGATGACATAGAGTTCAGCTTCAGCACACTGCAGGCGCCAGCTGTGCTGCTGTATATCAGCTCCTTTGGCAATGATTACATCGCTGTCCTGCTCAAGAAAGATGGTACACACAGTCACAAACACTATAGCATACAGATGAAACTGAAGTGTGTAATATCAGCTTAACAAGCACAGACAACTTTAAGTAAGCCATTGATAGTTTGATTTCTCCAAAAAGTGTGAAGACAGTAGCTTTGCACATTGCTGTGTGTTTAAGCATCCCGACCAACCCTAGACAGCAGCATTATCTCAACCAATCGAAAATGGGGGGAGTGTTCAGGAAACCTATTTAAAAAAAAGTCTTTATTTTTCAAGTTCCATCTAGTGTTGCTAGTGGCACAGAAGTTACACACTTCAGCTTTAGGAAGTTTACTTTGTAAAGATTATTCAGAGGCATTGTTGATTGTACAGAGGAATTAGTATTATATATCACTCTTGTGTCATGTAGAGAACATTTAGAGGTTTTGATTTAACTTCTTTTGCAGGTACATTATCACTGAGGTACCGGCTTGGCATAATAAGCTATAAATTTAAGTTGACTGATAGAAACATGGCTGATGGATTCCCTCATTTTGTAAACATCACACGACACAACTACACCATATGGACACAGGTAGGATATCATACCAGATCAAGGGTGAATAAAAATGAAAACCTTAAGGCAAATGAAAAATGTAAGGATCAGTTACTGAAAACCCCATATTGATCGATATTGTTTGTGTATGTTTGCCAGGGTTGGGAGGGTTACTTTTCTAATGTAATCTGTTACATATTACAAATTACTTAACAATAAATGTAATCTGTAATGTAATCCAATGTCTGAAATAGGAAAGTTATGTAATCAGATTACTTTCCATTACTTTTGGATTACCACAAGGGCACATATGTAAATAAAGTCAAGATAAAATCAATATGAACTTTAAATTATGCCTTGAATGCAAACAGAACATGTTTGATTAAAATTTTGAGTACTGTTGTAGCTGTTATTATATCTAAGGAAAAGGATCAAGGACACTGCACCCTACCAAGAAAACAGAAAATAAGCTGTTAATGTGGAACAATTCAATATTTTCAGTATTTGCACCATTCATTAACTTCAAACTGTATTCAATAGGTAGATCACACATTATCATCATCATTGCTATTATTGTCATAATTCAATGCTGGAGAGTGTCTATCCTCTGCTTGCTCATGATCCAAAGTCAAACATCACCAGCTAAATGTTTATGGCTAATTTCTATGTTTATGTTTCTGTTCAAGGAGGATTTTAAATGGGGAAAAAAGTTTTGATTCCAAAAAGAAAACAAAATCTAGTTTTAGAGAATGGATCAAAACAGATTTACACTTTTATTGTGTCTTTTCAATTACTTATTCCTAATTACTATAAGTGTTGAACATGTTACATTAGCCAGAATGTTTCCCTCACCCAGACATTTGAACTGTTCTCAACAATAATTGATTGAAATCATATAAATTCTTCATTTAACTTTCTTTCCCAAGAACTTAAAACACATTTTCAATTAATTTGGTATTTATGTGTACAATTTGGATTTGTTAATAATGATCAGGGATGCAAAATCATGAGAGATGAAAAAGGATTGAAAGTCATAGCAGGTTTTCCAAGGTTATTATTTCAGTTGATTTTTGTATTGTTGTTGTATTCAAAACTTTTTTTTCTTAAATTATTAAGGTTTAAGTACTGTTCACCTGGGAGAGGGGTCATTTTTCAGCTTCAATACAGAACAGAACAACACAGGACGTCCTGGCTAATATAGTACAGTTCACATTTGCAACCATGTAAACCAGGGGACTTCTATGCCATACCAGCAATGATGCGCAAATTGTGTCAGTATTGGCAGCTATTCCTGCTCCCACCAAATGATGAGGGCCATGGATTTCTTTGAGCACTAAGGCCAACTCATTTTAACACATTTTAATATTAACTAATTTTAGCTAACCTAACTAATGTGATTTCTGTGTAGCTCTTACTACCTTCAGATTCACATGTCCTTGGATAATGAGAGCATCGTCACAGCTGGAAGGCATAAATTCCACTGAACTTTAATGTTTCGCTTTTCTCTTTTAAAGAGTAAATTATGTCGAAATGTCCAAGAAAATAATGCATGTTCTTCCGTGGCCATCGTGATGAAGCAGATGTTTGCCTCGATAGCAGAGTGCTGATGTGAGACAGGTGTTATTTGTGCATGTGACAGTAGAGTAGGAGGCACTCCTGACTCAAGTGAGTCATGAGAGAGAACCCGAAGAGAACGCGCATCTAAACCATCTCTCACTCTAAACAAACAGCTGTCTTTGTTAGGAAAATTCACTATTTCTTTTGTCAGAAATTAAAACTTGTAATCCTGACAGTAATCCTAATTTTTTGAAAATGTAACTGAAATCTGATTATGATGGTTTTTATGTAACTGTAACGGATTACAGTTACCTAATGTTTTGTGTCCTGATTACTTAACACCATTACAAGTAATCCATTACTCCCAAGCCTGGTGTTTGCACATGTGTATCTAGGTGGATTACATGGATCCATGGATTGAGAAGTTAATACCAGGAGAGATTCCCAGATTTGACTCACCAAAGTCTATATTCTTGGGCAGAGTCATGGGTAAGAAAAGAATATTCAACCTAACCTGTAAAGATTTGGAATAGACAAAAAAAACAAAAACAAGAGTACTTTGTAGATGAAAAATTAAGTGCTGTACTTAAAGGGATAGTTCACCCAAAAATGAAAATTCTCATCTTTTATTCACTTTCATGCCATCCCTGATGTGTATGACTTTCTTTCCTCTGCTGAACACAAACAAAGATTTTTAGAAGAATATTTCAGCTCTGTAGGTCTATGTAATGGTGGCCAGTCCTTTGAAGCTCCAAAAATCTCATAAAGTAGCATAAAAGTAATCCATACGATTGCAGTGGTTTAATATATGTCTTCTGAAGTGATGCAATCACTTTGGGTGAGAAACAGATCGATCACTTTCACTTTCACTTTCAGAATGTGGGAAAAATGTGAAAGTGAAAGTAGAGATTCACTGTAATAAAGGACTTAAATATTGGTCTGTTTCTCACCCACACTTATATTGCTTCTGAAGATATGAATTTAACCACTGGAGGCGTATGGGTTACTTTTATGTTGCTTTAATGTGCTTTTTGGAGCTTGAAATGTCTGGTCACCATTCACTTGCATTTTATGGACCAAAAGAGCTGAGATACTTAAAAAAAAATCTTAGTTTGTGTTCAGCAGAAGAAAGAAAGTCATATACATCTCGGATGGCATGAGAGTGAGAAAATGTTGAGATAATTTTTACTTTTGGGTGAACTATCCCTTTAATTTATATGATTTTTGCTGTCTTCTTCATAGAGGTGGGAGGTGTAGATTACGAAATTCAGAGGCACAACAGTCCAGGATTTATGGGCTGTATATCAGGGGTCCGCTATAACATATTCGCCCCGCTGAAGGCTTACTTCCGACCCAATGTAACCAATCCACCCGTGACAACTCAAGGCTATGTGGTGGAGTCTAACTGTGGAGCATTTCCCCCTGTCTTAGGATATGTCCCTTGGGAGGATGACCCCTGGTTCACTGGGCTGTGTAAGACTACATTTCCCTGCATTCACATGAATTTCCTTGTTATAACTGTCTGCTTACACCTGAAGTGAATTCAGGTGTAAACTGGGCCATCACAATGTCAAAAATAAGCCCAATTTACCTGAATTCACTTCAGCTTTTATTTGCCTTTGAACAGGTTATTAGTGCAAGTATGAAGTGGAAGTTTATTTAAAATAAATGTAAAGTTTTTACTGTAAAGTTATGGTGATTATAATTTATAATGTGATAAGATTGTTTTTAACCATCTGATTATATGTTTTCTTTCTTTTTAGTCTTCTATTACATTCATGATGATGTGACCCCACCTTGGATGACATGTATGTTTACATTCACACTTGTTTTATTATTTCATTTTATCTTCAGTGCTATAGCTACTGGGCTCAGTCACCATGATCTGAATTCACCACATGAGAGAAATTCAGAAAGACAGACATCAGATCAGGCAGATAGTCATATAATTTGACATTTTGTGTTGTTGGATTCCAAAAACAGAAAAAAGGAAAGATGTCTGTTAAATTTATGTAGAGGGTGAATCGGCCTTACCTCATGAAATTTACGTTACTGGCAACATTTTTGCAAACCAAAAAGACATGCTTTATTTATTATTATTATTATTATTTTTTTATACATTTGGCTACAGTTTCCCAGTGAAATGTCCAGTGGGGGGCACCAAAAGCAAGTGAAATAATGTTATAATTAGACAAGGTTTTAAGGGTGAATATTAGATGGATGTTTTAATGACTAAAATGTACATCCCTAACCTAAAAATTTAGCCAATACCTAAATGTAATCGATAGTGTTTTAAAAGATAAATGAGAGGTGAACAAAACCGACATCCTTACCCTAAACCAACACCTAAATCTAACCAATCATGTTTATAAAGATAAATGAGAGGTGAACATACCAGACATCCTTATCCTTAACCAATACATAAACCTTATTAATAGTGTTTATAAAGATAATTGAGAGGTGAACAAACCAGATATATTTACCCTAAACCAACACCTAAACCTAACCAATAGAGTTTATAAAGATAATTGAGGTAAACAAAACAGACATCCTTACCCTAAACCAACATCTAAACCTAACCAATAGTGTTTATAAAGATAAATGAGTGGTGAACAAACCAGACATCCTTACCCTTAACCAACACCTAAACCTAACCAATAGTGTTTATAAAGATAAATGAGAAGTAAACAAAACAGACATCCTTACCCTAAACCAACACCTAAACCTTACCAATTGTGTTTTAAAAGATAAATGAGAGGTAAACAAAACAGACCTCCTCACCCTTAAACAACACCTAAACCTAGTGGTGGGTCTGTAATACAAGCAATCAGATGAATCGTTTTTTCAAATGAGCACAGTTGTTGTAGCACCTCTAGTGTTCATTTCACCTGAAAACCACAGCAAAATGTAGAAATAAGCACGTAAAACTCAGTTTGCAAAAATATAGTTATTGTAACTTTCATTCTATGAGACGCGAATACAGGTAAATGGGACAAATTATTAAGCTTAATTATATATCATTATGTATATATTCCATGACTAAAAATCAGCATTGTTTATCTTAAACAAGTATAGGATGACACTGATGTAGCCATTTAGATCATACGTATTTTAAAAGAAACACCAAATACAAATTATCCGAAAGTGTCCCACTTTAACGGCAATCACTTTTAATATTATATTCTGTTCCCCTCACGCTTTTTTCTTGTGTTTCTTCTCTCTCCTGTCTCTCTCGCTCACAGTATTCCAAATGACACTGATCTTCTATGTTTTTGTGATGCAAAAACCTATTTCTAAAATCCCCTTAATTTGCAGAACACAGGACAAAACTTGAATGTAAAATCTGTATCCTGAAGTTAAAATAATAAAAAAATAATAATAACATTTTGATTAACATATGGAATTACAATAAACATGTAATAAACATTAAATCTTTCCAAATGAAAGTATTGCAAGAAGACAGTGATTTATGTCGCTACTAATACAAGTTTTATTTTACAGAACCTGTATTACAGTCATGTCTAAAACAACATTTCAAATCGAACACTTAACAATGTTGTCATACAGAAGTTTATCAATATCCTTGCTCATTTTTCTGCAAACGGGCATACTTTCCTTCACTTCTGCTATTACTTGTCCAATTGTTATCTCTTTTCCAGACTAAACAAATGTAATTCTTGTTTGTCCAACACACACACACACACACACACACACACATTTAATCCTCCTTGCCAGTGGTTGCAGTAAAACAGAGAATCAAAAACATGTGAGAAGATGTTAAATGTTGTGATTGCATTTGAACAGATAGCCAGTGGTGTATCTTCTTCTCCAGCCTGCATATGAATTCCTCAACGTGATTCAAATCATGCTTTTTTATTCATTCATTTTTATTCATGTTTAAGCCATCGCTTACACACAGCTCAGCTAGAGTGCTGTAAGCGTATTAAGCTCTATACTAATGACTACTCTGTGGGTGTGTCTGTCAGGGATTCAATTGGATTTAATATATGCATTAATACAAAAATATTACTAAAATCTATACAGTATGTGTTAGTCAAGTGGAATGATTCAGCATATAAAACTTTGGACTCACTTTATTTTAGGTGTCTTTAATTACTATGAACTTAAGCATTTGATACAATGTTCTTATTATGTACATGCATGTTGTTGCATTGTACTTACATTTAAAGAACCTGCATTTAATTACATCTGTAGTTACACTTTGAACCAACCCCTACTCCTAAACCTAACTGCACCTCAACCAAAGTAGCAGAAAATGTGAATCTTGTGAGAGTTCTGCAGTATAACATGTACAGTAGTTACACAATAAAAACATTGTATTGTATGTGTTTTAATGTTAGTATGTACAGTTGAAGTCAGAAATGTACATACACCTTAGCCAAATATATTTAAACTCAGTTTTTCACAATTCCTGACATTTAATTGTAGAAAACATTCCCTGTCTTAGGTCAGTTAGGATCACTACTTTATTTTAAGAATGTGAAATGTCACAATAATAGTAGAGAGAATTATTTATTTCAGCTTTTATTCCTTTCATCACATTCCCAGTGGGTCAGAAGTTTACATACACTTTGTTAGTATTTGGTAGCATTGCCTTTAAATTGTTTAACTTGAGTCAGTTTTTTTGGGTAGCCTTCCACAAGCTTCTCACAATAATTTGCTGGAATTTTGGCCCATTCCTCCAGACAGAACTGGTGTAATTGAGTCAGGTTTGCAGGCCTCCTTGCTCGCACACGCTTTTTCTGTTCTGGCTTTGTGATGGCCACTCCAATACCTTGACTTTGTTGTCCTTAAGCCATTTTGCCATAACTTTGGAGGTATGCTTGGGGTCATTGTCCATTCGGAAGACCCATTTGTGACCGAGCGTTAACTTCCTGGCTGATGTCTTGAGATGTTGCTTCAATATGTCCACATAATTTTCCTTCCTCATGATGCCATCTATTTTGTGAAGTGCACCAGTCCCTCCTACAACAAAGCAGCCCCACAACATGATGCTGCCACCCCCATGCTTCACGGTTGGGATGGTGTTCTTCAGCTTGCAAGCCTCACCCTTTTTCCTCCAAACATAACGATGGTCATTATGGCCAAACAGTTCAATTTTATTTTTTCATCAGACCAGAGGAAATTTCTCCAGAAAATAAGATCTTTGTCCCCATGTGCACATGCAAACTGTAGTCTGGCTTTTTTATGGTGGTTTTGGAGCACTGACTTTTCCCTTGCTGAGCAGCCTTTCAGGTTATGTCGATATAGGACTCGTTTTACTGTGGATATAGATACTTGTCTACCTGTTTTCTCCAGCATCTTGACAGGGTCCTTTGCTGTTGTTCTGGGATTAATTTGCACTTTTCGCACCAAACTACGTTCATTTCTAGGAGACAGAAATGCGTCTCCTTCCTGAGCGGTATGATGGCTGTGTGGTCCCATGGTGTTTATACTTGCGTTCTATTGTTTGTACAGATGAACATGATACGTTCAGGCATTTGGAAATTGCTCCTAATGATGAACCAGACTCGTGGAGGTCCACAATTTGTTTTTCTGAGGTCTTGGCTGATTTCTTTTGATTTTATCATGATGTCAAGCAAAGATGCACTGAGTTTGAAGGTAGGCCTTAAAATACATCCAAAGGCACACCTTCAATTCAGTACACCTTCTATCAGAAGCTAATTGTCTAATTGTCTAAAGGCTTGACATAATTTTCTGTAATTTTCCAAGCTGCTTAAAGGCACAGTTAACTTAGTGTATGTAAACTTCTGACCCACTGGAATTGTGATAGTCAATTAAATGTGAAACAATCTCTCTGTAAACAATTGTTGGAAAAATTATTTGTGTCATGGACAAAGTGCACTAAACGACTTGCCAAAACTATAGTTTGCTAATATTAAATCTGTGTAAGTGTATGTAAACTTCTGACTTCAACTGCAGTATTCAAATACACCTAACATAAAATGGGACCAAAATGCTTAATAAACCAAGTAGTATTACTACTGCATATCAGTGGATGTCTATCAAAATGATCGTGATTTCTCAAGTTGGTATAGCTGCAGGCCAGAGATCTCCAAATGGGGGTGGAATCTCCAAAAGAGGGTGGGGTTACACCATAAAGGGGCAGGGTTACTCCAAAAGGAGTTTGCACCAACTCCAAAAGGGGGCATTACTTCCACACATGGTTAAGGTTAGAGAAAGGGTTAGGTTGGGGGCTCCCTATATCTTTGCTGGTGGTTTAGAGCTCTGCCTGCAGCTATATACTTCTTGATTTCTTTGAAATGGAGAACAGGCTGTAGAGCAAGCTGGAGTAGTGCCTGTTGTGCTGCTCAAGGGAACAGTGTTACTCTGAATATGTCATGAAGTATAATGCTTAAGGTTATGAACTTTATGGGTATTTTGAGCAAGTACACACACACTGAATGGAGACAGAATGTATATACTGTGTGTCAAATAAAAACTGGCATGGAGCATACAAGAAATGGAATGGATTGACAAACAAACTGCCATATTTATTTTATTTTTTAACTAAAAGGTGCTGTAACGTTGTTTCGGATCATTCTGACCAAATTGAACCTATGGCTTCTGTCTTTTTCTCCACAGTAATCGTGACCGTGTCTCTAATGCTGCTGTTCCTGATCCTGTACGGCCTCTACATTTATCTGTACAGGTATAAAGGCAGTTATCACACTAATGAACCCAAACAGCTGGAGTCTCCCAGCTCCGCTCGGCCCCTCACTGACACTCTGCGCAAGGAGAGAAAGAACCTGCCAGAAATAGAGGAGGAGAGTCCCAATGAATAACACACAACTACAGAATGAGAGATGACTGGATGAAAGGAGGTGAAGACTGAGGACTAAGTTACAAATGGGATTTTCTTATTTATCTTTGCTTTTATGGTAATGTAACTGTATATTTATTTTTCTGTCCCATTATTTTTTACAGTGTAATCTGATTATTTGGTGCTTTTGGAAGAGTTCAAACCAAGCAGGCTAGAGAAAATTTACAATCCAATCAGTGAGCACTGGCAGTGCAGTCCAACTGAAGTGCCTCAGCAACATTACAGGAAACTTTGAAACTACATAACACTACAAAAAATATATTTTCTTAATCAGTATTTTTCTTGTTTTCCTGTAAAAATATCTAAACATCCTTAAAACAAGATAAATTTACTTAAGATATTAAGACTTATATTTATTTGTCTTACCCCATTGGCCAATAATTTTTTCTTGTTTTAAGTTTAAATCTAACAAAATTAGATTTATGCTTAAAACAAGAAAAACAAATCCAATGGGGATGTTTTATGTTTAACGTTTTAGGGATAAGTAGATATTTTACTGTAAAACAATACTGATTAAGTAATTTTTTTGCAGTGTATACATTGAATAAAGTGATAATTTTGGCTCATTATTGTGTACTGACAGAAGTAGTGTAGATTTAAGTGAGTTAGATAGTCATGTGTTGTTGAGAGAGCAAAAACTTCATTAATGTATAGCTGGATCCAAAAATAGCTCAGAAACATTGCTGAGATGGTATTTAAGTACCTATTTGTTATTAGTACTCCCTTCATCAGGTTACGGCGCTTAAAAGAATTGGAGATTCAAATGGCATTGAATGGCTTTAGCTTCTTAAGAGCACAATGACTGAACTTCATTGTGTTGAACAATGTTCTGTTGGGGAAATCTAATTTCTGTGGCATATTTAAAACAACAGAGCAGTGTTTTTAAGATAGCCATATTGCATTTGCATAATTATTGGTGACAATTCTGTGTTATAGCATTTATGAAGATTTGGACAGTTTCGTAAATGTGACACAATGGGCTACGTCTAACCATCAGCCCAATTTTAAAACATGAACATGACTGGGTAACATTTGTCACAAGGCATTAAATACAGAGATAGAAATTAAAAGCTTATAACTAAGAATACATATCCTCCTTATCGCTGCTACAGCAAAACCTTGCCACACCAGCCTCTTCAAGCCATTATCTGTCTCAAGGAATTTCGACACTAAGTTCTAAATGAAATCAAGAAGAATCTATATATATTTTAAAAGCTATATTGTGTCATTCAGAGTATGTCAGATGCCACAGATGGGTGTGATTGAAGTGTAAGCTATGTTGTTATCTGTCTGTTCAAGAGAACTGCAGGCAAATGCAGAGTAAAATAGATTGTTATAATAGCATACATTAATATGTCTTCCATTCAATCAACATTGTATTTGTCATTACAGATGACTGATTCCAGAAAACGTGTTCTAGAATGATTGCACTTTGGATTGAAAATACTTGGTGGAAAAAAAATCACAGAATTACCAATATCTACACATAAAATACAATACAAAATCTCCAGAATATAGGGGAAAAGCAACAGGGTAATTGGGTGGTCTGTTGGTTTGTTGCAGATTACCATATCATAAACTGCAATCAGGTAATTCAGTTTAACTATCAAATGTAAATCTAGATGGTTTAAACTGAAACCTAAAGCATCTGATAATATTTTTATATGGGCACACAATCTTTGAATTCTGTTTGGTTACTATCATGATACAGAGCAGTTCAGCACAAGTCTGGTTATTGTTATCAAGGGGCTTTCACACATCACAGAGAAATGGTCTGTGGATGGAAGACACCCATGTAAAAAGTCCTTTTTTTAAATTCAACCATGCATTTGCTAGAGGACACCATTGTTGCTGCTGCTTCTTAGCTGCTTTTGATGGCGGTCAATCCAAAGCTTAGAGCAATCACATCAACCTTTCCAGGGGTAAAATTAGGTGTTTAAAACTAAAGAGCATATATGATAGAACATATGTATAATATCTAGAAGCTATGCAGTTTGCATGACTACTGCACTTTTCATCGAAATACAATAAGAAAAAAAATCAACTGCTTCCAGTGCCAGGCACATGTTCTTTAGTCTGTTTCTGTTGCTCTTAAGAGCTTCTCTCAAAGAGATCACATAATATTCATCCACAGAGTATACTGTTTATATATATATGTATAAATAAAGTGTACTTCTCTTTTTATCATTAATTTGTATTAAAAAAATGTCAGGCAAGACATTATGACTTGATGTGTGTGTTAGATGGAAACGGCTGCTCTTCATAAGCCCAGCTTTAGCACTTTGATCTCTGCCAGGTTTCTATTGTGTCTCCTGTTTTACTCGTTTAATGTAATCCTCATTCCTTCACACTCTTTTCTCATCTCCTATCTCTCTAGTCCTCTAAACCAGTGGAATATAGACTTTGAATTCATTTTTACTTTGAAAAGAGTCTTACATTTAAAAAAATCTAAATTTATTTTAATGATATTGTACATTTTACAGGGACAAATTCTTCTCAAATTATGTGAATAGATTTTATTTGAAAAAGTCTATAGTCAGTATAAATGGCTATACAAGTTATTCTGATGGCACCAAATATTGTTCAGACAAAAAGAAAACTTCAATTTGCACCCTGCCAACAGTCTATTCCAAATTTATGTTAATGTAAATTTTAATCAATGGCTTGAGAAGAGAGTGGACAGTCACTATGTTAGTGTAAATGAAAGTGATGAACTAGCTTTATTAAAGGGGCATACAAGAAAGTATGACGAATCGTATGTTTGTAACAATTAGGTTTTGTGTATAGCGTATGTTTGTGAATACTGTAGCCAGCTGCAAATTGGAATGCTACTGGCATAATCTTTACATAAATTTGACTTAATGTTTGTGGAAAACCAAACTGCTTTCCAGCATGGAAAAGTCTCTTTTTGGTCTATTACAAAAATCACTTAAAATTATCACTTAAAGGTGCACTCAGAACTTTTTTCCTCATAAAAAAGTTTAACTCCTAAAGATATGAATTGTAATTTTGCAATATATGTAGGAAATCATGAGCACTCACATTAAAATGAAATCATAGTAAAATCCAGTCATATCAGTAATCTTATAAAAGCTGTTTTATTCTACATGGAGAGTGTCCACACATGGGAGCTGACATTTTACAATCACATGACCAGCCGAATACTACTCACTTAATCTCAGTAACCGTCCTGTTATTTGACACTATCACTCATTGATTAAAGTAATCATGACTGACTGTGAATAATACATTTTTACAATGGCATCTGAAACTGAAAACAATGTATTTTAAATGTAAAAATGTTACCTCGCTGGCCCAACGCGTTCGTCTTTTTCATGCACGTGTGGCTGTAGCGTCATAACTATTTGATTTAGTTAAGGAGTGACTTATACTATCTTGATAGGCCGACCAACGCTACCGTATCCAGATAGTACTTTTAATTAGTCTCCATAGTTTCCTGTGTACCTTTGGCCGGAGTAATGTTAACAGTAATCAGAGGTAATGACTACCATTATTTAGTTGTTCTAAATAATGGTTTCATTTAATCCCTACAGTCTAGGTACCCATAGTTAATGCCAAATAGTTAGCCAGAAAGCTAAGGTCTCAGAAGACATGCCCGATGCTCTATCAATGCTGAGCCATTAGTTTGTACTATAACTGATCGCAGATTTGTGTCAACAAGGACTTAACATAATCTACTTTAAGTTTAACAATTTATTAGTCAGGTAAATATGTATCAAGTCAGTCACATATGGAGAAAGACAACAATGAGGTAATTCTTGCTCAGTTGGGTGTGAGATGGTATCTTTGTGAGAAAGTTTCTATGCTGATCATACATTTGCTCTTTGCCTCCCTGGTGATTTTTGTCCTTTGAATTCAAACACCCTGGCACCCCGCCTTACATAAATTTTCATCCAAGCCGCTAGGTGTCAGTGTAAGTCCAAGATGACACAATGACAAAAGTTACTGAGTGCACCTTTAAATATACATTATTTCCACTGAAAAAAGAGACAATAATGGCTAAGACTCTTCAGCAACTAACAATAAGAATGCAGGTTTAAGCAATGGAGACTTAAAAGGGATAGTTCACTCAAAAATGAAAATTCTCTCATCATTTACTCACCATCATGCCATCCCAGATGTGTATGACTTTCTTCTGCTGAACTCAAGTGAAGATTTTTAAAAGATTATTTCAGCTCTGATGGTCCTTGCAATGCAAGTGAATGGTGATCAGACCTTTGAAGGTCCAAAATGTGAAAGTGGAGATTTATCTGTTTCTCACCCACACCTATTATATAGCTTCAGAAGACCTGGATTTAACCACTGGCATCATATGGATTACTTTTATGCTGCCTTTATGTGATTTTTGGACCTTCAAAGGTCTGGTCACCATTCACTTGATTTGTAAGGACCATCAGAGCTGAAATATTCTTTTAAAAATCTTTGCTTGTGTTCAGCAGAAGAGTCATACACATCTGAGATGGCATGAGGGTGATTAAATAATGAGAGAGTTTTCATTTTTGGGTGAAATATCCCTTTAAGTGATCCCGATCATTCATCATAACCACTGTCCCTCTGAACACTTGACTTTAGGTTGCTTCATGGGAATTGTCCCTGCATTTGTTGTACTGTATATTCTATGGATTAATTGCTGAAATAATCCTCTGAAAAATACAAAAAATTAACTACAGTAATTTGATGAGATCAGACAAAACCTTGTAAAAGTGTCCCTTTATGTCCTAAAAAGAGGCAGTTTCATGTAGCCAAGGTGTTACAACACTTAACTTTTTTTACATTCTTTAATTTTGTCCTTGTTTTTTTGTTTTGTTTTTTGCACTTTCATTGTAAATGACCATGACTATCAACACAAATCTGAACTGACACTTTAATAAAAGAAGCCTGAAGGAAAAACTCTTTCTCTTATGGAATATTCCATATACAGGTGCACTATATCTTTTGTTTTTGTCAGGTTTCTTTTCTGAAGAATTCTTAATTCACATCTGAGAGATAACTACAATATAGAGATGTTTTCTACACACATGCATATTTTTAAACACATCAGTAATTTCCACTGCACTTCAGTCTACTACAGAAAACATATTTTTAAGTGAGCTTGAATGTTTTGGAATAAAGAAAGTATTTAGGAAGTTAAACGTTAACATAAAATGCTAACTATTTTTTTTTTAAAGATAAGTTTATTATCTTTTATCTTATCTATTATTTTATTATCTAATTTTACAACATAATTTTTCATAATTGTACAAACATCGTTTCATGCTGAACCAACCACTTGCATTTTCGTGTGAAGTATTTGGCAACCTGTACTGAAGACAGGAACAAACTTTTTTTTAAGGAAATGTCACTACAATTTGACAAAAGCACAGAAGGACTGAAAGATGTATATATAATATATATGAAAAACTTTATGGTGTATGAAGTTTACATATTAAAAGCTAATAATAGTATATATCAGGGCATTTTTGGGTCTTCTGATTTTGAAGACATTTCAGACATTGCGTTAGGTGAAATGAATTAGGAATGATTGAATTTGTGTCTAAAATTTACAAGACTCTCAGGATTATTCTCACAGAATGTTTTTTTCTGATGTTATTTTCATTTTCACATCCTAATTTTGGTTGCATGTGTTAAATTATGAAACAAACAATAACATTTATAATATGAACCTCAACCTTTTCATTGATCAAAACTCCATTCCAGATTTACCAATATAAACTAGAAAATGTTTCTTTAAAATAAATCCCTCTTGTATCATTCTTATTCCTAACAAGATGGTTCATTCATTACAAAACTGCTACTCAGTTTCAGGCATTTCTCTTCATATGTATTAAAAATATAGAATATGTATAAACTGTTTTGTGGTGCATTCACAAAAACGTCCACTAATTGAACTTGTGAAGTGTAATTACAACTCTGGGTTCATGTAAAACAACTATGGCAGTTTGGTTTAGCTCTTTATTTACATAAATTGGTACAGATGACAGTGGAACCCACTTGTTAGGCCTATTTTATAAACTCATTCTAAAAAAGCCGGCTAAACAATGTTCTTTAAGTCACTCTTTAGTTCACATTCAGCCTGTCGGTTTACATGGTTACTTGTTTTGTTTATTACTACAGAACATGAACAACATTTTACCTTATACAATTTAAGCAGAAATGAAGTTTAACTGCCTTAGTGCTAGTTTAGCTAGAATGCTCATCTCTGACAACATTAGCCAGCTTTGTGCAATACAACAAGCTGCTTACAGCTGATGAAGGAAAAGATATTTAGAAACAGACAGACAGAAAGACAGATCTAAACACACTTTTCCCGAGTATTTGCCAGCCACACTACATTTAAAACACTTGGCATATGCTATGGCTGACAAAGATAATGAAAAAACCTTAAGAGATGCAGATCAATGCACATTACAGTAACAGGCTAACATCAAATTAAAGCAATTTGAAGGTGAGTACTGAAGATTGCGCTAATAGTTAAGTTTTTTCTAGAGAGAAAATACTGTAGCTTGACTTGACTGACTACTATAAGTGCAAATGTAATATTGAAATATTGCTTGATGTGTTCCACAATGAAATATTCTGACCAAAAACAACAACAACAGTAAGGTGTGATGCCTTCAGTTTGCAGTTACAGTATATATAGAGCATATAGAGGATATAACTATTTACGGTTCAAGCTGTTTACAGAGACTTGTGAATGGAGAGATTTAATTTAAAAACAGAACTGGCATTTTTTTCTTCTTTACATCATCTGTTAGTGGATAGAGGTACATCACTGGAAAATGGTGGAATCTATCTTATCGAGATCCTGTGGTGTTGGCCATTTAGTGCAAATGTGGATTCGTAGATTTGAGGATACAACCTTTTGGTTTCTTCAAGTTGTCACAAACGTCATCCCAAAAACGTAAACAAGAACGCTTGTTCAGACAATTCAAATCAAACCACAGGTCAAATCAGAGGATCAAGGTAGTGACATCCCCCTTGGAATGACATTAAATGACTCTGTGATGTCATACAAATAAGCATGACATTACAAAAACTCTCCCTATGGGCATTCATAAAGCCCAGAAGGCAGAAAACCATGTTTTCTTCCACTCTCAGTGAGGTGCAAAGCATTGTGAGTAGGCAAAATATTTTACCAGATAAAAGATGCGGAGATACTAATAATGAAAGCATGTCTATACTATGTCGATTTCTCTCTCAATACCCACATACTTCAATGCATCTGCTTGACTGTACCTAAGAAGAACAGAAAAATGAAAATAAAACTACAAAAGCATCCATTCCATTAAAATGCATATATGAGACATCATTTTGAGTCACTTTGAACTAGAAATACATTTTGATGCATTTTGTTTTAGGCACTAAAGGAAAATGAAAAGTCTCAGCTTTTCAATGATATAATAATTATCATTATATTATTAAAATTAAAAACTTTGTTTCTGGGTCAAAGTGACTCATAATGATAAAACAACCAAAACAACCTACCTGTAATCAAAAAAGAGCTCCTCTCCACGCTGTATGGCTCGCTTGGCAAAGATTCCGATGCGATGGTCTCCATTAACCATGACGACTGTAACAATAACCAACAATTAAAACTGTCAAATGTGCTTAATTTAAACTCAATGTTTTTTACTGTACTTCAATTTTATGAAATAAAGACTACCTTTTGCATAACAGTTGGGGTTCACAGAGTGGTTGGCAAACCGTATTTTATTCCCTTTTCGAGTGGCATCCACTACAAAGTCTGTTAAAAAATAACATACTTGTGAAAATCAAATTGAGACCTACAAGACATTAAACATTACAACTCCAAAAATTACAAAGGCCAATACCATTGTTCAAGTTGAACAGGAAGCTCGACATGTACTTGTCATAGATCCTGCCCCTCCTGTCTGCCTCATCCTGCGAGATAAGCTACACGCACACACATAACGCAAAAACTCCATCACTAAGGATACAACAGTTGGAAGAATCACAGCTTGTTCACAGTATCTAATGCTCATCATATACAGTGCATCCGGAAAGTATTCACAGCACTTCACTTTTTCCACATATTGTTATGTTACAGCCTTATTCCAAAATGGATTAAATTCATTATTTTCCTCAAAATTCTACAAACAATACCCCATAATGACAACGTGAAAGAAGTTTGTTTGAAAATTTTGCACATTTTTAAAAAATAAAAAAAATTACATGTACATAAGTATTCACAGCCTTTGCCATGACACTCAAAATTGAGCTCAGGTGCATCCTGTTTCCACTGATCATCCTTGAGATGTTTCTACAACTTGATTGGAGTCCACCTGTGGTAAATTCAGTTGATTGGACATGATTAGGAAAGACACACACCTGTTTATATAAGGTCCCACAGTTAACAGTGCATGTCAGAGCACAAACCAAGCCATGAAGTCCAAGGAATTGTCTCTAGACCTCCGAGACAGGATTGTATCGAGGCACAGATCTGGGGAAGGGTACAGAAAAATTTCTGCAGCATTGAAGGTCCCAATGAGCACAGTGACCTCCATCATCCGTAAATGGAAGAAGTCTGGAACCACCAGGACTCTTCCTAGAGCTGGCCGCCTGGCCAAACTGAGCGGTCGGGGGAGAAGGGCCTTAGTCAGGGAGGTGACCAAGAACCAGATGGTCACTCTGACAGAGCTCCAGCATTTCTCTGTGGAGAGAGGAGAACCTTCCAGAAGAACAACCATCTCTGCAGCACTCCACCAATCAGGCCTGTATGGTAGAGTGGCCAGACGGAAGCCACTCCTAAGTAAAAGGCACATGACAGCCCGCCTGGAGTTTGCCAAAAGGCACCTGAAGGACTATCAGACCATGAGAAACAAAGATTGAGCTCTTTGGCCTGAATGGCAAGCGTCATGTCTGGAGGAAACCAGGCACCGCTCATCACCTGGCCAATACCATCCCTACAGTGAAGCATGGTGGTGGCAGCATCATGCTGTGGGGATGTTTTTCAGTGGCTGGAACTGGGAGACTAGTCAGGATCGAGGGAAAGATGAATGCAGCAATGTACAGAGACATCCTTGATGAAAACCTGCTCCAGAGTGCTCTGGACCTCAGACTGGGGCGACGGTTCATCTTCCAACAGGACAACGACCCTAAGCACACAGCCAAGATAACAAAGGAGTGGCTCGGGACAACTCTGTGAATGTCCTTGAGTGGCCCAGCCAGAGCCCAGACTTGAATCCGATTGAACATCTCTGGAGAGATCTGAAAATGGCTGTGCACCGATGCTCCCCATCCAACCTGATGGAGCTTGAGAGGTCCTGCAAAGAAGAATGGAAGAAACTGCCCAAAAATAGGTGTGCCAAGCTTGTAGCATCATACTCAAAAAGACTTGAGGCTGTAATTGGTGCCAAAGGTGCTTCAACAAAGTATTGAGCAAGTATTTTTATTGTTAATACATTTGCAAAGATTTCAAACAAACTTTCACATTGTCATTATGGGGTATTGTTTGTAGAATTGAGGAAAATAATGAATTTAATCCATTTTGGAATAAGGCTGTAACAAAACAAAATGTGGAAAAAGTGAAGCGCTGTGAGTACTTTCCAGATGCACTGGATGTGTGTGTGTGTTGGTGTGATTTCCACACACCTCTCCACAGTACTCCGAGATGAACTCGTTCTTCTGGACTGGCTCTTTGATGAATGTACCCCACCCTGCAACATCAGATGGGGCCAGGAGCAGGTGCTGGTAAACAGGTCAAAGGTTAACATCTTCAACATGCATGTTACACAAGCATACATTTCTAATATTGTTTTTCTCATTTGATTCCAATTGAAACACTATTGTGTTTGATCAGATTCTATGATTTTGGCTCTCCTAAATGATTTTTGTCTGTCATTTGATCGGTCCCCACACACCTTGTTCACTGGATCACTGTTCATACCTTCTTGAGTCCTCTCTGGATGCTGCAGTTCTTGCAGGAGACTTGTTTGCTGTCCCAGTGGTCTGCGGCCCCACAGGTCATGCAGAGGTCAGGATCACATTCACGCACTGCCAGATAACATGGACACTGCTTAGTGTTACACTGAGTCTTACAGCGACAGCCAGGAAACCGATTCTGACCTAGAACCCAAACATAGAGCAGAACTAGGTTAAAGTGAGCTGTGTTGAGTGTGTAATGTTTGAGGTGTCAAAATGCCTAAAATAAAGTATTATAATATGAGTAAAGGTCAAAATGGTGTTTTCAGTGATTGATTGTCTCATCTTGTTGTCTTTGCATTGGTGCCCTCTAGTGGTGTACACATATTACACCTTTACCCTTAAATTAATATTCAATACTCAATATTGAATATTCAGTACAAGTTAAACTCAATTGACAGCATTTGTGGCATAATGTTGATTACCACAAAAAATAATTTCCACTCATCCCTTGTTTTCTTTAAAAAAAACAAATTTGAGGTTACAGTAAGGCAGGGGTTTTCAAACTTCATAATAATATAATTATCCTCTTGCAAGGGACCCCCTTCATAAATCATATACAGGCACATACTGTATATACACTGATCAACATCAATATTAAAACCACTGACAGGTGAAGTGAATAACATTTATTATCTTGTTACAATGGCAGCTGTCAAGGGGTGGGATATATTAGGCAGCAAGTGAACAGTCAGTTCTTGAATTTCATGTGTTGGAAGCAGGAAAAATGGGCAAGCATAAGGATCTGAGCGACTTTAACAAGGGCCAAATTGTGATGGCTAGATGACGGGGTCAGACCATCTCCAAAATGGCAGGTCTTGTGGGGTGTTCCCAGTATGTAGTGGTTAGTACCTACCAAAAGTGGTCCAAGGAAGGACAACCAGTGAAGCGGCGACAGGGTCATGGGCGCTCAAGTCTCATTGATACACAGAAGAGCTACTGTAGCACAAATTGCTATGATATAAAGGTGTCAGAACCCACAGTGCACCGCAGCTTGCTGCGTATGGGGCTGCGTAGTCGCAGACCGGTCAGAGTGCCCATGCTGACCCCTGTCCACTGCCAAAAGCACCTACAATGGGCACGTGAGCATCAGAACTGGACCATGGAGCAATGGAAGAAGGTGGCCTGGTCTGCTGAATCACGTTTTCTTTTAGATCATGTGGACGGCGAGGTGTGTGTGCGTTGTTAACCTGGGGAAGAGATGGCAGCAGAATGCACTATGGGAAGAAGGCAGGCCAGCAGAGGCAGTGTGTTGCTCTGGGCAATGTTCTGCTGGGAAACCTTGGGTCCTGGCATTCATGTGGATGTTACTTTGACACATACCACCTACCTAAAGATTGTTGCAGACCCCTTCATGGCAACGGTATTCCCTGATGGCAGTGGCCTCTTTCAGCAGGATAATGCACCCTGCCACACTTCAGAAATTGTTCAGGAATTTAAGGTGTTGACTTGGCCTCCAAATTCCCCAGATCTCAATCCGATTGAGCATGGGATGTGCTGGACCAACAAGACCAATCCATGGAGGCCCCACCTCATTACTTACAGGACTTAAAGGATCTGCTGCTAACGTCTTGGTGCCAGATACCACAGGACACCTTCAGAGGTCTTGTGGAGTCCATGCTTTGATGTGTCAGAGCTGTTTTGGTGGCATGAGGGGGACCTACATGATATTAGGCAGGTGGATTTAATGTTGTGGCTGATCAGTGTATTTTTGTGTATGAAGACCCATTTATACTGTGTGGGCAAAATAGTAAGTGTGATATTATGAAATAAATAAATAAATAAATAAATAAATAAATTCATGTTGTTTGCAAAATTAAATTATCTTTTATGTTGACATTGTACTGAAGACAACAAAAATTATTATCTTGAAAATATTTACTTAAATACCCATGTATTTTGTATCTTTTTTCCCCCACACTATAGAGTAAGTTTATTCATTTTAGATGAATTACTTGAAGAGAAACATTTTAAATAAAAATGTATTTGTAGTCTTAAGAAAGCAGAATAAAACAATAATGTCAATATTCAGTGAATGTTTACTTTATCCTATTTTTTCTTGAACATTTTCTGCAGACCCTCTTGCACCCCCTTGGGGTATAAATATATATATATATATATATATATACAGGTGCATCTCAATAAATTAGAATGTCGTGGAAAAGTTCATTTATTTCAGTAATTCAACTCAAATTGTGAAACTCGTGTATTAAATAAATTCAATGCACACAGACTGAAGTAGTTTAAGTCTTTGGTTCTTTTAATTGTGATGATTTTGGCTCACATTTAACAAAAACCCACCAATTCACTATCTCAACAAATTAGAATACATCATAAGACCAATAAAAAAAATGTTTTAGTGAATTGTTGGCCTTCTGGAAAGTATGTTCATTTACTGTATATGTACTCAATACTTGGTAGGGGCTCCTTTTGCTTTAATTACTGCCTCAGTTCAGCGTGGCATGGAGGTGATCAGTTTGTGGCACTGCTGAGGTGGTATGGAAGCCCAGGTTTCTTTGACAGTGGCCTTCAGCTCATCTGCATTTTTTGGTCTCTTGTTTCTCATTTTCCTCTTGACAATACCCCATAGATTCTCTATGGGGTTCAGGTCTGGTGAGTTTGCTGGCCAGTCAAGCACACCAACACCATGGTCATTTAACCAACTTTTGGTGCTTTTGGCAGTGTGGGCAGGTGCCAAATCCTGCTGGAAAATGAAATCAGCATCTTTAAAAAGCTGGTCAGCATAAGGAAGCATGAAGTGCTCCAAAATTTCTTGGTAAACGGGTGCAGTGACTTTGGTTTTCAAAAAAAACAATGGACCAACACCAGCAGATGACATTGCACCCCAAATCATCACAGACTGTGGAAACTTAACACTGGACTTCAAGCAACTTGGGCTATGAGCTTCTCCACCCCTCCTCCAGACTCTAGGACCTTGGTTTCCAAATGAAATACAAAACTTGCTCTCATCTGAAAAGAGGACTTTGGACCACTGGGCAACAGTCCAGTTCTTCTCCTTAGCCCAGGTAAGACGCCTCTGACGTTGTCTGTGGTTCAGGAGTGGCTTAACAAGAGGAATACGACAACTGTAGCCAAATTCCTTGACACGTCTGTGTGTGGTGGCTCTTGATGCCTTGACCCCATCTTCAGTCCATTCCTTGTGAAGTTCACCCAAATTCTTGAATCGATTTTGCTTGACAATCCTCATAAGGCTGCGGTTCTCTCGGTTGGTTGTGCATCTTTTTCTTCCACACTTTTTCCTTCCACTCAACTTTCTGTTAACATGCTTGGATACAGCACTCTGTGAACAGCCAGCTTCTTTGGCAATGAATGTTTGTGGCTTACACTCCTTGTGAAGGGTGTCAATGATTGTCTTCTGGACAACTGTCAGATCAGCAGTCTTCCCCATGATTGTGTAGCCTAGTGAACCAAACTGAGAGACCATTTTGAAGGCTCAGGAAACCTTTGCAGGTGTTTTGAGTTGATTAGCTGATTGGCATGTCACCATATTCTAATTTTTTGAGATAGTGAATTGGTGGGTTTTTGTTAAATGTGAGCCAAAATCATCACAATTAAAAGAACCAAAGACTTAAACTACTTCAGTCTGTGTGCATTGAATTTATTTAATACACGAGTTTCACAATTTGAGTTGAATTACTGAAATAAATGAACTTTTCCACGACATTCTAATTTATTGAGATGCACCTGTATGTTCATTTATGTTGAACTTACACTCATGATCGCACAGGCAGAATTTCTCGCAAAAATTTTGGGTCATCACACATGGACAGGAACTGTCACAGGGGTGCTCAGGGTGGTCACAAGGCTGAAAATTGTACACTTGATTGGATGAGTTGTCTATAAAACAAACAGCAAGGAGAGAGCAATAAATTATCTAGGAAAAAACTCAAAGCCTTCTGGAAATTAATTGACAAGTGCAGTTTTCTATCCTAAGTTGACGTATTTAAAAAAAAAAATTTTTTTATAATAATGAAAGAAAAGCCAACAGCCTCTAGTTTACACCATAGCTATGAATCATGGTAAAAGGTCTGCACTTATATAGCACCTTTTTTAAACCTTAGCGGTTCTACAAAGCACTTTACACTGTGTCTCATTCAACCATTCACACACACACCAATGACCGCAGAGCTGCCATGCAAGGTGCTAGCCTGCAATTGGGAGCAACTTGGGGTTCAGTGTCTTGCCCAAGGACACTTCAGCATGTGGAGTCATGTGGGCTGGGAATTGAACCACTAACTCTGTGAGTGGTGGACAACCCACTCAACCACCTGAGCCACAGCCGCCCAATTGTGATTTGCTACTGCGAGTTAGTTTCAGGTGGTATTAGGAGGAGGGGCATTCTCATTCTAGAGAGTATTTGATTGGACAAAAATGTATATATGCAACTGCAACTGCAACTCTTCCTAGAAGAGAAAAACTGCATTATCTGCTAAAGGTTAATTAATTTTGTCATCTTTTATGAATAAACTAGCATACAGATGGCTTCAGAGCTAACCAATATGGACTAAAGACCACACAACTCCCCTTTTGGTTTCATGGGGTCTTTAAAAGAAAAAAGAAAAACAGCTGGCTGTATCTGCTCAACATTTATGCTATCAGTTGTCTGACAAATAATAATACAGAATGAGGGAATGAGAGACAGAACACATTTTTCTCATATTTTGATGGTATCCTTCTGTTTTTTCCATTTCTGAACCTGCCAAGCCACAAAAATCTTTTCTCAACCCGCAGTTGCATTTAAGGTGCTTACCTTTCTTCAACTGTATCTTTGCCCATAATCTATAAAACAAAAAGAAACACGGTTACACTCTAGTGTTCATATTTTGCAGTCTTGTGTAACATCTAGCTTTGTGGTTATTAAAGCATGACTGTGATTGGCAGGTAGCAGTGGGAGAACATCTTGCCTGTGCTTTCGTTTCTTCTTCTGAGGTGAGATCCCACCATCCTCCAGCGGAACACGGAGAATTAGTGCCTCTTTCTCGGCAAACTCATATACCTGACACAAATACACAAACACACACATACTTGAGACATGCATTGCAACATGTTACACTCCCCCCACATACAGCATCAGAATTCCTTGAACACTTAATGGACAATTTTCAGAATTTTGAAACCCAACTGGGGTATAACTGTTCATTACCATATGAGCACGCACACACAATAACACACATATACACACACAAACTCACAGTCAAAACAACATACTTCTAGAAAAAGATTTGGATCATTCCCTAAATGCAAGAAAAACACATGATTTGAGGTAATCACATTTCCAGTTAGTCAAACCACAGTCTTTCTGGGAAAAACATACAAGCACACAGACACACACTTTTAACACACATTTAAACACACAGTTTTTGTTTTCTCTGCTTTTGAAAGCAAAAATATTATAGACCTTCCCAACAGCCCCTATTTAATAGCATTAAATTCACTGTAGATCTGTATTAAAGGAATATTCCAGGTTCAATACAAGTTAAGCTCAATCAACAGCATTTGTGGCATAATATTTTAATTTTACCTCCTTTTCTTAATAAAAGCAAAAAGCGCAGGTAATCACATAACCCAGAGTTCTCTCTCTCTCTCTCGCTCTCTCACACACACACAAATGCACAAACTACCTTGTAACTCCAGCAAGTGTTGAAAAGCATCACAAGGCTATGTTGCTAGTTCTAAAGTGATGCTTTCTAAAGTCAAGTCATTGTTATTTGTATACCGCATTTCACAACACACAGTTTCGAAGCAATGATCAAAGAAAGACGCTGAATCCGTGGCGAAAGAAAGTAGTTCTGCTCACAAGAGTGTTTTAGGGATGAAAACCTGAAAATGTCTTGAGGTGTGGTAACCGTGATAAATGTGGAATAACTGACTCCGACCCATTGAATTATTAAAAAATAATGCACACCCGAGGTGTAATAGCAACTCCGCGAAATACACTCACATGAATTCTTCTAGTAAAATTCTTCTAATAAAACTTGTGTATTATTTATGCTGTAAAGTTTTTTAAATTGTCATTTATTGGGATAACATGGTTTATGGCGTTAAGTCATCATCATAACTTTACACAGAAAAGTTAGTTAGTGATTTTATAACAATAAAAACACGTTAACACACATATTGTTTATGTCTTGTGGCTATACTTTTGAAACAGTGAGTATTTAAACATTTACAGATTGGCTCCAATTCACTTCCATTATAAGTCCCTTTCTGTAACCCACGATTTTTGCTTTTATGAAAGAAACGCAGGTACAAGTCAAAATTAATTTTTTTTGGTTATCAACATTATGCTTCAAATGCTGCTGATTGAGCTTAACTTGTACTTGACTTCTATTGTCATTGTATATGTGTGTACCTCTCTGCATGTCTTGGTGCCAATGAGTCGTGCAATAGAGCAGAAATTGTTGTAATATGTGCCATGCAGGACTCTGAACAGAGACTCCTCTGCTCCGCTCCACTGTTGAGGTGACTCAGACTCCTCTGCTCCTTCCTCTCCTGGTCTCAGTTTAGTGGGGCTGGGACACCTAGAGTTACCCTCTAATACACATACACACACACACACACACACGGGCACACACACACACACACGGATAAATGATAGCTTTAAATCAAATATGTAAATCTACTAGTGTGTCATATGCCTCTTTACAGAACTAGAATGTGTTTTGAGTGCGGTCAGAGATTATTTAGCAGAGAAGGGCCACTTCTATTAAAAAGAATGGGAGAAACTGGAATGCTCAACCATGGAGCTCTGAGCGCCCAACGGTCTACGGATGTAGAAAGTAAGTCCTGCCTTACAGTTAAAAGAGCCAATCCTTTTAGATACATACATCACCTGCCAATCAACTCATCAACATGTTAGCGCATTAGCTATACAAGCAGAGAAAATGTTTTTTTACCATAATATGAGGTAAAGAATCACAATTTATGATTCCAGTATTGTCAGATTTTATTGCAGATTTGAAATATGTTCTTTGATCGTACTCTTGACCAACCACTTTTGAAATGTTGGTCTTTCTCCATTCAAGTAGATAGGAGCTGCATTGGCATCACTGGAAATAGCCTCCCGAGAGTGTTCCAAAGATGGCCAACAGTGGACTGACTTTCTAGAAAGACTTTGGTGTGGTCTAAGTAGTTGCAAGGGCATTGCTAGTTGGTTGTTAGGGTATTCTGGGTGGTTGCTTACTGGCCCATGTCAAAATAGCCCAGAGACCATTTTTCACAGAGACAAAAGTCTCTAGATATGGCTCCAGTCACTCCTTCAGTGTAAGTCTATGTGATTTTTCACCCGTTTTATTATCCACAAGGCTAATATTGTAATTCCGATCAATTAGAAAAATAATAGCAAACCTCTCCTTAAAAAGCTGCTTGATTTAATGCCATTTGCAAAAACAGCACCTTATATTAGGGGTTTGTTCAAATCCCTAACCCTAGCTATGAGCAATAATCATACAGATGCTTTAGCAAGCACTATTAATAACGTTCTTGTGTTTCTGTGTGCAGTTTTCAGTGATGTCTCTTTGATGCAATACAAACAAATGTTATGTGTTTGTTATGTGTCTGTTATGTACTTTGATCACTTTGCACACACCTCCATGGCACAAGAGCTATTTTATTTTTTTGCAAAGCTAATAGTAAAGTTTGCCTTTGTGTTTAATCTCTATTCTGTTGGCCTGGATAAACTGGTATTGACACAGTATCTGCTGTACATTAAGGTGTTGTTTAGATATAGGTGTGGTGTTTGCATTTGCTGTATGTTTGTGTTTATGCATGTACAGTTTGTGTGTGTACCTGAGGAGCTGGTTGTCTCATGGTCACTGTCTCCTTTTCCCTCTTCGCCTGAGCCTGAGGGGGTGGGGCCACATGAACTTGAGGGGCGGGGCTGTCGCCGTCGCCGACGAGGCCTTTGAGACCTAAGCATGTTCTTATCAGCAAACTCTTTTGCTCCTTTCTGTGTGAGAGAGAGAGAGAGAAAGAGAGAGAGAGAGAGAGAGACAAGTGATTTGTACAAAATTGTAAGAAGAAGAACAAAACCAATCAGAAGTCAGAAATAAAATTAAATAACAACTGGCATATAAACACACAGGCAGAAAGTTGTACCTGCAAAAGAAAGCAATCGAGTCCACAGGGTTCTGTCTCCATTCTGATCTCTTTATTCTTCCTCTTGTACACGTTGGGAGATGCATGGAATGCTGAACACAGAAGACATGAACTTTTCATTTACAAAACTTTTCATTTTAGATGCTGACATACTGTATCTATTTCCCTAAATTATTTACATTTATGTTTGATATACAGTACATGAGATAAAGTCAAATATTGAGATGCACAAATATTCAACAATATATTCAAGAACATGAACTGAATAGATTAGACATGCATTGAATAGATTGCAACATTACTCTGCCAACAGTGGAGGATGAGTCACATGCCTTCGTTTTATTATTAAGGTTTGTTCATATGACTACATATGAGCAATAATAATAATGATGCTACCCTTAGCTAACTATCTAAAACACAAAAACAAAAAGAGGAAAATGTGTCATATCATACGGTGCAGGAAGCAGTCGTATTTGAAGCAACGACGACAGAAGAGTGTGTGAAAGGAGTGTAGACTTTGCTCTCTCTGAACAGATTTGGCAAAGGGACCGTCCATATTAGGCGTACAGAGTGGAGGCAACTTCACAGGACTTGATGGCTCCAGGAGATCTTTATACCTGCGAGAGAGATAGAGAAATGCCATCACCATAATTTGTTATACCTATAGAGCACACTACACTGAAACTGAGAGTGAGATACTATGTGGATGTACCCTGAAAAATAAAAAATGTTAATCTAAAAAATTTGCTTCATGAGGTAGCATCTAATTTAGCTGGTTTGATGCAAGTAAAAAATATTATTTAACATTACTGAACCATTGTGAATGCATTAGGTTACACCAACAAAACACATTTTAAGGGTTAGATCAGGTAGAAACAGCTTCTTAAGGGAACAATTGGAGAATATGGGCATAAATAGAAGGTTTAATTCCAATCTTGGATGCTGACTGACCAATACAGCGCTCCAGCCGTGCTATAATCCACAAAGTTTCCTAGTTCATATAGTCCTTTAAGGTAAACAGATTTGGTGTGCTGTCCATAACAGAGGGGTTCTAGCACAGGACTGGGCTTGAGCTCTGAGTTCCCCCTGGACTATCCGACTAAAGCAAGAAATAGAAAGACAGTTTTGAAATAGTAATTGGTATAGGCGTTTTGAACCATAAAGTTGTAGATAGGGAGGTGGAGGGATGCCGTAAGAATCGCACTAGTGTGAGCGTAGCAGCCGCTTATATATCCTTGGGATATCCGACATCCTTGGGACAAGCGACATCTGAACTTACGTTTAGAACTTCATTATAGTAACAGCTATGACACTCCTGTTTACCATATCACCCATAGATGATCATTATTTTCTGCTTAGCAACATTTCTTTATGTCAGGAATTATACCTTTTAATGAAAGGATGACAATGAATTTACTTTATAAAATATATATGTATTTTTTTTCTCCCCTTTTCTCTCCAATTTGGAATGCCCAATTCCCAAAGCGCTCTAAGTCCTCGTGGTGGCGTAGTGACTCGCTTCAATCCAGGTTGCAGAGGATGAATCTCAGTTGCCTCCACGTCTGAGACCGTCAATCCACGAATCTTATCAAGTGGCTTGTTGAGCGCGTTAACGCGGAGACATAGGCCCACGCTATTCTCCGTGGCATCCACGCACAACTCACCACACACCCCACTGAGAGCAAGAACCACTTTATAGCGACCACGAGGAGGTTACCCCATGTGACTCTGCCTTCCCTAGCAACCGGGCCAATTTGGTTGCTTAGGAGACCTGGCTGGAGTCACTCAGCAAGCCCTGGATTCGAACTCGCGACTCCAGGGGTGGTAGTCAGTGTTTTTACTCGCTGAGGCCCCCCCCATTTATAAAATAAAATTTTAATGAAAAACTGTGTCCTTAATATCTGTATTATGTTGTGACCATTTTATAAAAGCAATAAGGCATTCAGGTCATACTTTACAGTGAATACAGTCACTGCTATAGGGGATGCAGGCACTCCATTGCATGTTAAGCCAAACAACGTCCTTTAGCCATGACTATATTCACAATATAGCACAGTCTCTTGTACCTTGTTGCTTAGGTAGGGTTTGAGAATGAATATGTCTTGTACCTCTTTAGTTATAATGTCAAAAAAAATATAGATGCAAAATATTGATACTTGAAGGTGTTTTATCTGTTTTACACACATAAGAGAACATTAAATACAAGTTAACATGCTTCATAAATCTCATCAACATATTTTCCCAGCCAGCGGAAAGAAATGACATGAGCACAGCTGGTGGAATGCAGAAGAATGGCATGAAATGGTAAACAGTTGGATGATAATGCAGACTGTGAAGGCTTTTTGTTTCCACTGCTGCTGCTGTTGCCGCACGCCAGCTGACAGTAGAGCTACAGAAGCGTGACATATTCTTTCCAAGTCAAATGGAAGAATGTGCGCACATGTTATTTTTGCCTTTATGGTTGCATCATTTTTGTGGATAAAGGTTTGGGTTTTGGCAAACAGCTTGTACAGTGTCCTCATAGAGCACTGTTTAATTATAATACAAATGAGTTCAACTAAATTGAAATGAATTGGATTTAATTAAACTGAACTGAATTAAAAATTAGCTGAACTGAATTAAATCAATTTGTAATTATAAGACTTGAGAATACCATCAGGTCACGTACATTGGCCCGAAAAAGTTTTTGGATACTAAAGCTACACTTGTCATTGTATTATTTAATAAAATATCAAACCAAATGGCATTTATTTTAAAGAAACATAGCGCATATACTTACGAGCAAAAATAAAAATAAAATAAAATAAAAAATAGATATATTGTTAAAAATGATGACAAAAAGTATTGGGACACTTTCGGGTTGTTGAACTTTGTGGAACATGTCCAAAGTTGATGTGATGAACTACACCTGTGGATACTCTGCTAGCAAAGTGAGCGGAACTTGAGGGGAATTGACTTCCACTAAATACATCCACTAAAAATAACCTTGACACCAACTGATTGAAAGATATTACATAGATGGCAAAGAAAAGCATCATTTGTTTGTAGATGTTTTGATATTCTGTTATTAAATGCAATGAAATTCAGAGATTTTTTAAGTGTGCCACTGCATATTGATATCTATTGCTCTTTAAATCTGTTTAACTACTAAAGAGACCCGATGTTGTCGGACTGGCCCAGTGTTTAGTGCACATGCTCCGTGATTTCCTCTCTCTACTGTCCTCTCTCGAATGTCTTTAACAATACAAGGTGTCAAAAAGCTAAAAAAATAAAATCATAAAAGATCAGATTTTCAACAGTAGGCCCTACTTGTCTTTCAGCTGCTCCATGGTGCCTTTGTATGGAAACATGGACGCTACAGCTGTGAAGATCTTGTCATGAGGAATCTTCTTATTGGTGGAGAGCTCTCTTCCTAATGATGGAAAAACAAGGGAGAGAATGTCGTAAAAATGGAATTGTCCTGAATTTCACGTTTAAAGCAAGGAGTGGTGCTTATGTGTGTGAGTGTTTTCTCTGTTGCGGTGAAGTTGGGGTCAGGGTGTTCTGTAACTGGATACTGGCCTAAAACAAACTGAATGAACAAACAGAGGAGACACTCAGAGCAAACAATTGTAAACAGACACACACTGTGACTGACCAGCACATGTGAGCTCTGATCTACTTGTTGTTTCAACTCTAGTGTCCCTGGTCATATGGTGCTTTACTTCTGATTGTCTCTTAAAATTCAAATGATAAAACAGATATTATTACCAGTTATATTCTATAATAAGCCACTCGAGATTGTGCGTTACAATGAATTTACCACAAATAAGGGGTGTTCTGAAATGTAGTAAAATCATGGTAATGCACTGCCTCTACTGGATTATTGCTTTATTTTATGGCATCCTTTAGGCATCCCGTATTAAGCGTACAGTCATTACAATTACTACAGTTATTTTCATGATTTATAATTATAATTAATGCAATTGTGAGTGTGATCCAACTCTTCTCTTAAAGGAACAGTTCTCCCAAAAATGAGAATTCTGTCATAATTTACTCACTCTACTTCACCAAACTTTATCTTTGGTATGTAGCGTTGTATGAAATTTCTTCGCATGAGCTTGCATTTACGGTCTCCTGCGTTTGGATGTGTTTGAATGGGAGTGAATGGAGCAAAGAGTGTAGTGTGACCACCCCTGAACACAATGTTTTAATGAATATTCTGGCCTGTATATTCAACACAATGGCAGTTGTATGTGCGAGTACTGACGCTGACTACCACCCCTGGAGTCGCGGTGAGTTCGAATCATGAGTGACTCCAGCCAGGTCTCCAAAGCAACCAAATTGGCCCAGTTGCTAGGGAGGGTAGAGTCATATGGGTAACCTCCTTGTGGTCGCGATTAGTGGTTCTCGCTCTAAATGGGGAGGGTTGTAAGTTGTGCGTGGATCACGGAGAGTAGCATGAGCCTCCACATGCGGAGTCTCCGCGGTGTCATGCACGACGAGCCACGTGATCAAATGCACAGATTGGCGGTCTCAGAAGCGGAGGCAACTGAGACTTGTCCTCCGCCTCCCGGATTGAGGTGAGTAACCGCGCCACCACGAGGACCTACTAAGTAGTGGGAATTGGGCATGCCAAATTAGGAGAAAAGGGGATAAAAAAATAAAAAAAAGGACCCAAAAGTATCATAAAATAAGTTCATACAGCTCATGTGTCATATTCCAAGTCTTCTGAAGACATATAATAGATTTTGGTGAGAAACAACCCGAATGTAAGTCATATTTCAGTGAAATTCTTGACATCTGTTGCATGTTCATTAATGTATGAGAAAACCTCTTTCACAGAGGCTCACATATTCATGCTTTTAACACCTTTTGTGTTCTGCATAAAAAAGAAGTCATACCAGTTTGGAACAACATGAAGGTAAAATTATGAAATTACATTTTTATTTGGGTAATCTCTCCCTTTAAAGACCATTCAGCATTCCTCAGAACTCACCTTCAGCAGTGCTCCTCCTCTTCCTCTTGAAGAAGCCCACTTTTGATTCCTCTGGTCCCTCTGTTGTACTTTGCTGTGTCCCTTTCTCCTCCTCCTTACTTTCTGCTCCCTCTGTGGGCTCCTCCTCCTCTTCCTCTGGGTCTGAGTACTGGCTTAGAGCCTCCACCAACTCCTTAAAGATCTCATCATTTATGATGCCTCCCTCTGTTGTCAAATTACAAGACACTAAGTTACACCACACCACACCACCTGTCTGAACATTTCCATACATACCACATATTGATATTACAACAAGAACAGCATGTATGTGCACTCAACAAGTGGTTAGGGTTGAGTGGTTGAACAAAAGATGGCAATAGCTAGGAGATATGTATTTGAGTGTTGTGTGTAAGAATGTGTAGACCCTCACCTCTGTCTCCATGCACCCCGTCATAATTATCGATCAGCTCCTCCAGGAAAGCCTCATCCTGTTCCAACACCTCATCTCCCATATAGGGGATATTATGTAGAAATGTCTCATCTTCCACCTCAGAGAGACAGAAGGTGAAAATGAGAGGAAGACAGACAGTATTGGAAGGGGTTGAATTTAAGTGATTCATGTGTTTTAATAAAGACACATTTCTAAATGAGAGGTAAATACATAAAAATGCTGTAAATGTCAGTATATGTGTTTGGGGGCGAGGGTTTTCATATGTCTATATTTGTGCCTGTAAGTGAGTGTAGGCGTTTAAAGATGCACATCCTCCTCTACCTGAGACTGAGAGAATATTACAAAAACACATGCTTTGGGCTGTCATGTGAATGCACCGCTGCAGGGTGACCTACTTTCAAAATGACCAGTGTCATAAAATTATGCTTTTCTTCTCTCTCTCTCTCTTGCTCTCTCTCTCTTTCTCTCTCTCTCTCTGTTTCTCTGTCTATTTGGAGCATACAGTACACAGGCTCCTGGTGGTGATCATGATTGAGTGCTTTTTTGTAAATGTGTGTGTGCTTATTGTGCATAATCCGTACCATAAAGTTCTGCTGCAAAGGGGACCAGGAGTACATGAATGGTATCCCAGCAACAGTTGTCAAGGGACGCATGGCAACTGACTGGTTCGGAAAGGACGGAAAGCCAAACTCTACCATGCACAACTGTGATTGGACAAGAAATGGAAGACAGGAAAACACAGAAGTCATGGTGTCACTCAAAACTATGAGCTTACTGATTTGAATTTAATAATTTCATATTAGTTTATAGTTTTATATTGCATTTGAAATTTCAACAAAGGTTACACAGAGATAACTGCATATAAATAAAAAAAGATTATTTATTAAATAAATAACTTTAATAATATTAATTAATGCAATAATTTCTTATTTATTGTTAACATGTAAAAGACCACCTTTGATATTATTAATTTAAAAAGTAAATATTGTTTATTAATAGGGCTGGGTATTGATACAGATTTCCCGATTTGATTCCGATTCACAAGTTCTCGATTTGATTTGATTCCAAAGTAGATTCTACAGTTGTGCTGAAAAGTTTGCATACCCTGGCAGAAATTGTGAAATTTTGGCATTGATTTTGAAAATATGACTGATCATGCAAAAAAACTGTCTTTTATTTAAGGATAGTGATCATATGAAGCCATTTATTATCACATAGTTGTCTGGCTCCTTTTTAAATCATAATGATAACAGAAATCACCCAAATGGCCCTGATCAAAAGTTTACACACCCTTGAATGTTTGGCCTTGTTACAGACACACAAGGTGACACACAAATGTTTAAATGGCAATTAAAGGTTAATTTCCCATACATGTGGCTTTTTAAATTGCAATTAGTGTCTGTGTATAAATAGTCAATGAGTTTGTTAGCTCTCACGTGGATGCACTGAGCAGGCTAGATACTGAGCCATGGGGAGCAGAAAAGAACTGTCAAAAGACCTGTGTAACAAGGTAATGGAACTTTATAAAGATGGAAATGGATATAAAAAGATATCCAAAGCCTTGAAAATGCCAGTCAGTACTGTTCAATCACTTATTAAGAAGTGGAAAATTCGGGGATCTCTTGATACCAAGCCAAGGTCAGGTAGACCAAGAAAGATTTCAGCCACAACTGCCAGAAGAATTGTTCGGGATACAAAGAAAAACCCACAGGTAACCTCAGGAGAAATACAGGCTGCTTTGGAAAAAGATGGTGTGGTTGTTTCAAGGAGCACAATACGACGATACTTGAACAAAAATGAGCTGCATGGTCGAGTTGCCAGAAAGAAGCCTTTACTTCGCCAATGCCACAAAAAACTCCGGTTACAATATGCCCGACAACACCTTGACACGCCTCACAGCTTCTGGCACACTGTAATTTGGAGTGACGAGACCAAAATAGAGCTTTATGGTCACAACCATAAGCGCTATGTTTGGAGAGGGGTCATCAAGGCCTATAGTGAAAAGAATATCATCCCCACTGTGAAGCATGGTGGTGGCTCACTGATGTTTTGGGGGTGTGTGAGCTCTAAAGGCACAGGGAATCTTGTGAAAATTGATGGCAAGATGAATGCAGCATGTTATTCAGAAAATACTGGCAGACAATTTGCATTCTTCTGCACGAAAGCTGCACATGGGACTCTCTTGGACTTTCCAGCACGACAATGACCCTAAGCACAAGGCCAAGTTGACCCTCCAGTGGTTACAGCAGAAAAAGGTGAAGGTTCTGGAGTGGCCATCACAGTTTCCTGACCTTAATATCATCGAGCCACTCTGGGGAGATCTCAAACGTGCGGTTCATGCAAGACGACCAAAGACTTTGCATGACCTGGAGGAATTTTGCCAAGACGAATGGGCAGCTATACTACCTGCAAGAATTTGGGGCCTCATAGACAACTATTACAAAAGACTGCACGATGTCATTGATGCTAAATGGGGCAATACACAGTATTAAGAACTAAGGGTATGCAGACTTTTGAACAGGGGTCATTTCATTTTTTTCTTTGTTGCCATGTTTTGTTTTATGATTGTGCCATTCTGTTATAACATACAGTTGAATATGAATCCCATAAGAAATAAAAGAAATGTGTTTTGCCTGATCACTCATGTTTTCTTTAAAAATGGTACATATATTACCAATTCTCCAAGGGTATGCAAACTTTTGAGCACAACTGTATATCTATTCATATGTGTATTTCAGTTATAGTGTCCCTTTTGCTTACATATGAAATAAATAATCTTCCAGCTAATGCTGTTAATTATACAGGGGACCTTCTAACTAGGTACATTACACAAATATTAATTTTACTAATTATATTTTATTAGTTTTTCATAATTTTGGTCACATTTTCGCTTTTTTTAAAATGAACAAATCCATGTATTCAATCAATAAATAAGATATTCTATTGCATATTTTATTTTTTTGTTAAATGTTTATTGTTTAATAACATAATTTGTCCTATTTACAAGTATTTACACTGATTTGTTGAACACGTGCTAAAACCGGAACTGTCTCTTTAACAAACCTGAAATTTCTGTAAACAGCATCTTTAAAAGAGCGCATGTTAACGAGACAGGACTTGAACAGTTTTATCTAATCTGTGCCATTCATTCCTAGAATTAAATGTTTATTTTATTTTATTTTTTAAACAACAACTGACTGTATAGAACAGAAAGGCTATTAAAAGATACATTATTCAATGACAAAAGGGTTGCGTGTATCTTGTCTTTGGACACACACACATTACACGGAATAACTTTTACTCTCAACACACAGTGAAAGGATCTTGCTGCTGAATACTCCACCACTATACTACACTGGTGAGTGAAATCGAAACATTTACCTGCCAGTTGCCAAATATATACATTTTTGTCATATAATGTAAAATCTGGTTGCTAATGCGAGTGATTTCCTCTTATTGTAGTAGAGTGTTGTGCATAGAGTAAAAGATCGATCTTGGGATTAAAGAGTCGATATCTATTCAAATAAAGATCGTGATGTATCGGACAATCTATATTTTTATCCACCCCTATTTATTCATTGTTAACATTAACGCAACATTAAACATTAAAGACCAAACCAAAAACTTCCACATCAAACTGGGTACAAAATCTTGCCCACAGATAGAATTATGCAATTACATTTGTGAACAACATCATAATTCAATAAACAAATAATATTTGGTTTGATGTTAAGTTATTGTTTTTTTATTTCAGTGTTGTTGCATACAGGACCCATCCGTGCTGGTATGTTGAGCAGCTCAGTATTCCACAGAGCACATGGCTAAGCTGTGCCCGCAGGCTGCTTTTATTGTGGATATCACAGAAGTTTTAGATTTAAGTGCTGGCTTGGCAATCATACAAACACATTTTTGGCAACAGAGCTATTTTATGAAGAGAAGAAAAATCCCACTTTGCACCATTTCTGCCAGTCTGCTGGTAATATTTGCCCTGTCTGATTTATGAGAGGTTAACTGTGCTGCAGTCAGCCCATTACTAACATCATTATATTGATTTAAACTCTTGTCAGATAGAATATGATAAAGTGGGTAGTGAAGGAAATGGAAGGTGAACTGTGATCTTGAGCTGATGTTTTGTCAGAGTAAATTAGGTTTGGAAAATTGCAAGGCAAAACTGACTATGTATTGATTAATCTCATGATATAGCCAGTGGGACAGTCTTAAGCTGAATTAAAGGTGTATTCAGCAATTCCTGAGAAACACTGTTGATATTCGAACTCAACTGCCAAAACAAACACAACTTTCCCCTTAGTGCTCCTTTGGAAGCTCTGCCCTTGATTTATCATAATCCTTCTTTTTTAGTTTATATTCGCCTGACCTTTTCCTCTTGGTCTGTTTCTCAGTCATTTGTCCTTCTTGGAGTTTAGAAAGTTCGCATCAGCCAGATTTGCCGTCACTCTTCTAATGAATTTCCCTCTCATTTTGCCCCCACCCCCCATCCTGTGCACGCGCAAGAACCACCCCCTGTTGCTGATTGGCTGGAGTAGTGTTGTGTGGATCAGTCCGATCCACTTTGTTTTTGTCCCATTTACAGAGCCAGGGCTGTGTACAAATACTAGATTTTTTTCAGCCCACCCACAGAAGGACAGCTAGCAGACTGTGAAGAAATATTTGCAGAATTTGACAAAAAGTGTATTGAATTAGAATTACTGAGTGCACCTTTAAGGCAGTCAATCCAAAATAAAGCTATCTTGTTCCCTGAGCAGATGCAGCATGACTGACACCTGTTAATGGTGGTCAGAGCCAAACCCCTTGGTTGTGTCATTCTTGCCTTTTTGCTGGGCACAGAGCCACTGGGCTTGGACAGAGGGATGGACTGGATTCGGAGCTTAGACCATTCCTCATTCAGGAGTTCAGTCCTTGCTTCAATCTTACGCCGATTAGAGAGGAACAGAGCCTGTATGAAATCCACACAAACAGTCAGTCTATAATAGTTATGTGGACTTTAAAGAAATACAAACGCCTCAGACAAAATGTATTATAATAGAACAATATAGAAAAAGGAAAGGAAAGTAAATGCAAGTGGAAAGTTAAAGGTGCACACAGTAACATTTTTGTTTATGGTGCCTACAAAACCCAGTGGCGTGGATGGAGATTTAAACGAGAGCAGAAGTTCTCAATTAACAATGTCATAGTAAAAACGTGCTATTCGCAGTCAGCCAATAGTAATTATTCAATTACAGGGGATTATCGAGATAAAAGAAGTAATAAAATAGAGTAATATTCAGCTAGTCATGTGATACATGGCAGCACTTATGAATGTGTGCCTAGCACCATATGTACAATAAATCCTGATAAGAGTCTTTATTTCATGTGTGTATATCATTTTAAACATATTGCTAAAAAAATACTATTAATTTCTTTCTGTTTAAAAGTCTAGTAATATAAAAAATAAAAAAAAAAACAATCACAAAGTGCACATTTAAAGGATAATTCACCCCAAAATATTTCTTTTTTACTTTAAATCTTCACTTTCAATTTCAGAATGTGAAAGTGGAGATTTAGAGTAAAAAATTACTTAAGTATTGATCTGTTTCTCGCCAACACCTATCATATCACTACTGAAGACATGGATTAAACCACTGGAATCGTATGGATTACTTTTATGCTGCTTTTATAAACTTTTTGAAGCTTGAAAGGTCTAGTCACCATTCATTTGCATTGTATGGACCTACAGAGCTGAAATATTATTCTAGAAATCTTTGTTTGTGTTCAGCAGAAGAAAGAAAGTCATACACATCTGGGATGGCATGAGAATGAGTAAATTATTAGAGAATTTTCATTTTTGGATAAACTATACCTTTAAGATTAAAAATAAAAACACATATTTTATATTTTGTGCAGAACAGATCAAAAGAGTTAAATTTGTTTGATGAGAAAAGAGTGGGATATGCATTGAATAAGATCACAAAACAATCACGAAATCAGTATGAAAAAGAGAAAAAGAGAAAGAACAGACTGATGATTAAAAAAGGACTTTTACCTTAACTTCCTCAGCTTTACGAAAGCGTTTCAGCTGTCTTAACCTCATGTACTCAGATTTGACTCTCTTCTTCCATTCCAGCAGACTGCAGAGGGGTTTTGCAGTACGAGACCGGACACCTGACACCTCCTCCATCATCACCCTCACCTGGTAACAGCACATAGGAGTGAAACTTATATATGGAATACTGTATATATACAACACCAATTTCAGAAATGTTGGGACAGTATGAAAAATGCTAATAAAAACAAATAGAAGTGATTTGTAAATTATATTCACCCTTTGCTATATTGAAAGCACTACAACTACACATTATATGATGTTTTTCCTTGTGAATTTAAAAAAAAAATGTATGTGTAGTATTTTGAAATCAGATGATTGCAACAAGCTACAAAAAAGTTGAGACAGGGGCAATTTAAGACTAATAACAATTTGACAAGTTAAAATAACAAGGCAATGTGAAACAGAAGATGTTAAACAGGTGAGACAATCGTGTCAAAGTATATAAAGAGCTTCCAAAAACAGCCTAGTCCTTCAAGAGCAAGGATCATTGGAGACTTGTCCATTTGCCAACAGATGCTTCAGCAAATAATCCAGCACTTTGAGAACAATGTTCCCCAAAGACAAATTGGAAGGATTTTGGGCATTTCACCCTCTACAGTGCACAATATAGTCAAAAGATTCAAGGAATCTGGTCAAATCTCGGTGCGTAAAGGGCAAAACGAAAACCACTTCTGAATGTGTGTGATCTCTGATCCCTCAGACGTCTTAAAAAACATCATTCATCTGTAATGGATATCATGAACACGGGCTTGGGATAACTTTAGTAAACCTTTGTTAGTCAACACCACTCGCCGCTGTATCAACAGATGCACGTTAAGACTTTGCTATGCAAAGCAGAAACCATACATCAACACTGTCCAGAAGCTCTGACAACTTCTCTGGGCTCGGTCTCATTTTAGATGGAAAGCAGAACAGTGGAACTGTGTTTTTTGGTCTGAAGAGTCCACATTTCAAATAGTTTTTGAAAAACACAGCTGCCGTGTTCTCCGGGCCAAAGAAGAAAAGGACCATCCAAGCTGTAATCAGCGTCAGGTCCAAAAGCCAGTGTCTGTATGGGCCAGGGGTATGTCACTGCCCATGGCATGGGTAACTCGCACATCTGTGAGGGAACCATTAATGCAGACAGATATGCAAAAATGTTGGAGCAGCATATAGTGCCATCCAGCACCATCTTTTCCAGGGACGTCCCAGAATTTTCAGCAGGACAACTTCAAACCACATACTGGCCAAATAAGCAGACAGTGCAAGTGCTAGATTGGCCTGCCTGCAGTCCTAAACATCTCCAATTGAGAATGTGTGGCGCATTATGAAGCACACAATACAGCAATAAAGACCCCATACAACTGTGCAGCTGAAGACCTGCATAATGGATGAATGGAGGAAAATTCCACTTTCTAAACTTAACAAACTTGTGTCTTCAGTGCCCAAATGCTTAGAAGTGTTATTAGAAGAAATGGTGATGTTTCACAGTGAAAAGACTCGATGGTCCCAAATGTTTTTGGAGCGTATTGCAATCATCTGATTTGAAATTACTGTACAAAAAAAACCAAAAAAAAAACAAGAAAATTCACAAGGTAAAACATCATTTAATGTGAAGTTGTAGTGCTTTCAATATAGCAAAGGGTGAATATAATTTACAAATCACTAATTTTTGTTTTTATTAGAAATTTTTCATACTGTCCCAACTTTTTCGGAATTGGGGTTTTACAATATAAATGGTTCATATATGAGGACACATTTAGAAGTACAAAACTGAAGTGTGGGACAACTTCACTTGGGTAGTTGGCATGACATTTCAAGCAGAAACAGCAGTGTCCTACAGTGTGATATGCAATACTCCTTCTAAAACTATTTTAACATTATTCTAATTCTTGTATAAATATTAAACATTATAACAATTAACGTGTCTCACTGCACCGGTGACCTGAATACTTAAAATATATACTTTACCATATACATTCATAAACTTTTAACCTAAGATCTTGATGTCCCACATGTCCATGTTATTTGTCAATTACCCACATATACATTACATATTGTACTGGTGGGCAAATTGCAAAGTGAATAATAAATAATTGTGGTATATCCATGTAAAGATCAAAGGCAAAAGATCTCCAGTGCGCGTAAAATCTACATTAACATGATAGATGAAGTATTTTCTTGAAAACATAGCTTCAACTTCATGATAAATGAAAAACATATTCTGTGATGTGATAGGATACAGTAGAAAGAAAATCTTCCAGAAGGGTTCCCGTAAGGTGACTCATTCTTTTTCTGGCGCACACACACACACACACACACACACACGACTCAAACTTTATCATTCACTAGTGTTGACTCCAAATAGGAATGACTGCCCCCTGCAGTTCGAAAAACAGAACTAACATTCCGCATTATCACGCCATTTAAATGTCTCCAATTCATGCAGTACTTCAGATCAGTATATAAAATGTCGAGACGCGCTTTATGGAAATCTACTTCTTTGAACGAAAATGTTGGCTGTCCAGGAGTAAAATAAGGTATTCAAAGCACATAGCAGTGACACTGCTCGGAAAAACACGCGCTCATCTCGCGCACAAACACACACTGGAAGTGGGCGTGTCCCTCTCGCGAGCCCATTTCACTACGGTGCGGATAAGTGCGTAGTAGACTTTTCTCCATTTCATAACCCTCCAATGCAGTTTTCTCGAACTTTCGAAAAACTATTATGAAATATATGTATTATTCTATATGTAAGAAAAGCGTAAGGCTAAAAAAATCGTCTTACAGCAACCGATGGGAACACGGGGCACGAATGAAAGCGTTTATAATGAGGGACGTTAAGAACATAACACGTTGAACATACTTGCACGAGATGCCAGTCACAGACACCTTGAAGCAAACTCTAATCGATACACACCGAGACGATATAAACATGTCTTATGCACTTCTGCATGCACATGCTCGCTCTCGCACATGCTGGATAATAATACGGTTAATCGCTGTCGCAGTTAGAAATACCTTAAGAGTCCTTCTGCTCCTTCCTTTAAATCCTAGAGAATCAGGTTGAGCTTAAAGTACGCAGCAAAGAACTCCGCGTGCTCAAAAACGTCCTGTAGTGAAAAACGATGTCCAGACTACCGAGCCACTGCAGATGTCGGTGCCAGAATGTTTGTGTTGACGAGCGCAGGGGGTGCGAGGATTCCTCGGTTGCCCGTAAGCATGTCGAGATTGTAGTTGTACAGTTAAGAGCTGCGCACTTGGTTGGCACGGTCAAAGTGGAGGGTGACGTCTTTATTGTGAACATACTCCAGCTCTCTCCTGCTGGACCACAGGCTAGTGCACGAGTGTGCTGAGGAAAAAATATATGCAACTAATTATCAGAATCATTAATGGCTTAAATGCAAACATATGCCTGAACTTTCACATTTAATAAACATATAAAATGGCAATAAAACGAAATATAATAACATGTGATATAATAATAATAATAATAATAATATATTTGTAATATAATATTATTAATTATTTTTAATTTGTATTATTAGAATAGTCAAATATTTAATAATATAATATTTATTATTATTATTATTATTATTATTATTATTATTATTATTATTTTAAACCAATAGTAGCATGCTTTATATACAGACTGAGATATGTTTTAAATGTTAAAGTGTAGATAGGTATGCTATGCAGCAATAGCTCTTCTTATTTTTATCAGACCGTTTAGTAGCAGTTGAAATGATGTACTTTAAAGCAAGATACGTAATCATATTTATAGACCTAATTTATACACGTAGAGGTACATCCAGAATAGAAAACATCTGTGCAGAAGGGTTCGACCCAACGCATGTTGTTTTGCACTGCCCCCTGGGGATCCGCAGCGTATAGCATGTGCATGCGCTGTGAATGCGTGAGGTCCGCCCTCCGCGCGACGCAGTTCGTCACGTGACCTAACGGGACGCGCTTTAACGATTACCTACAGCTGTTATTACTACTAGTAGCCTACTACAGATTAAAAATAATAATAATCGTAATTATACTACAACAATTGTATAAAATAATAATAACGAATAAATAATAACGGGTTTCTTTTTTGCTTCCTACAGATGTCGTGATATTTAGATATCCACAAGATGGCGACATATAGCAATTTATAGTTAAACTTATTCTGTAGTATGCCAGAGTATTCATTTAGTCTACGTTAACTCTATTCTCTACATTTACTCCACGTTTACTTCATTTACTCTAATTTTCCCCCTCTCCTAGGCGTGCAGCATTATAAGTGAATGGACAAACATTGTAGTTGATTTGCAAAAAAACATGTCAAAGCATTTATTGTCATATGTACACAGTACAATGTACCAGATCCAATTAAATTCTTACTTGGGTGCTTCTTGCAGAGCGATAATATAAAATGTGCAATATCCACAAACAGACATTATTGAGTAAACATACTGTAGGCTACTTACACAGACAACAAACTTAACCCAAATTCACACAGCAAGTGTACAATATAAACATGTGCATAAAGTGTAGCCTATAGTGCTGTATGTACATGTATGGGCATGACTTCACATATTCGAGTAACAGCGGTACTTTAAAATTAGAAGCAATATGGTAAGGGCTAGTACACAGAGAGAACAGTATGATAGTGCAAAAAGTGTTGTCGTTAAATGCCCAGTGTTAATGTCAATGAAGCACAGTTAAACTTGTCATTAAAATAGATAAATAACTTAGGCAAAGCTTTTAAATTGACAGTAAGAGAGGTGCTTTGTAGCATACTTGGTGCTCCTAAAGCACATTCAAATATAAAATAGAGGTAGTATTGAAGTAAACTAAAGATTAATTAACAGGATAAATTCTGACATGTGTAAACATTTGTAATAGATTGTTTGGACCCACTTTATTTTGGTATCTTTAACTATGTATTTAAGCATTTGATATTTTGTACTTATTATGTAGATACTTGTTGCATTGTACTTGGATCTGTAGTTACACTGTTAGGAGCTTTAAGCCATTTTTTAATGGAATGGTATGCAAAAAATGTTCCTTCTCCGTGAAAGATATCACTGAAATTAGTGTCCTGAGATATCTTACCAGTCTCTGTAAGAGCAAATTCATCAGCCTGTCAGAATACTTTGATGTGTTTCTGCCTGTCAATCATTTTGCAATTTTTTATTGTGTAGTAGTCCAAGCGGATCATTCAGGTTTAATATCATATTCAGATTCATAACAGTTGTCAGCTAAGGCCGCTATTTTGCTACTGTTGTGTTTGACAACCGTGAGAAGACACACTGCTTAATGCTATCTCTGGAGGGCGGTGTTTTGAAAAGAGGGGACGTGGCTAATTCAAGGGCTTGGTGTTGTGGATGTTCCAGAATGGCTAAAATCACTTATGGAGCTTTTCCACTGCACGGTACAGCTCAACTCGACTTGATTCTGCTCGCTTTTTGGGGGTTTTCCACTGTGGATAGTACCTGGTACTTTTTTAGTACCACCTCGGTCGAGGTTCCAAGCGAACCTAGCCGATACTAAATGTGACGTCAAATCCCTGCAGATCACTGATTGGTCAGAGAGAATCGTCACTACCAGCATCACTGGATTTGCGACACGGGATATCAACCCACTAGTTTTAAAGTTCGGAACAGCGACAGCAATATCATTTGTTCACGCAACTTTCGAATTGTAAAAATAAATGGCTGTGCGCAAAACCACACCATGGTCAATAAACGAGGTGCAGACGTTCCTCTCGTTAGCGATGAACAAAACGACGCACAACAAAAAAGTCTTTCAGGAAGTGTCTCAGCAGTTGGCCACACACGGCTACCACCAGACCTACCAACAGTGTAGGGAAAAGTTAAAAAACTTAAAAGTGACTACAGAACCATCAAGAACCACAACAGCCAGAGTGGTTCAAACAGAAGAAAGTGGAAGTGGTTCAACCAAATGGACGCTATCTATGGCAATAGACCGGCAAGCAATGGGAGGGAGAGTGCCCTGGACTCAGCCACGGTGTTGTTGGAGTCCACGATGAAGGATGGTATGTTTTGTTACATTACCTCTATATTCTGCTTGAAAGCTTCACTTTATTTAGTTGACCAGCTACTGGAAAGCTTGCTTCTAAAACAACCAGGCCAATTTAACTGTTACACTTGTGTAAAATCACCTTGCAAAAACTGCTTTATGCAGCACAATGAGCTAGTAGCTAACAGCTAGCGGTCGTGTTATTGTTTATGGTCAGTAATGTTTGTGTCACGTTTAAGATTATGTCACGGCAGTAGAGGTGGCGCAATTATGACGATCAGCCTATAATCCCACCCACGTTGAGGCGGCATTAAACTGCAGTGGAAACGCAAGCTCAGAAAAGTCGAGTCGAGTCGAACCATTACGTGCAGTGGAAAAGTGCCATTAGAGCACCTTTAACTCCTAATCCTAAACCTAACCCTACTCTAACCCTTACACTAAACCCAATCTCTAATCTAAACAATAATCCAAAACCTATACCTGCCCATATCTCAACCTCAGCAGCAGCAAATGTGAATCATTTTCATGTAGTTACAAAGTAAGTACATTGTAATGTATGTATTTTGATGTTAGTACATAGTAGTTAAAGACACTAGAGATGTGCTGATGTTTTGTTTACAGTATTTGACTTTCGCCAGATGTTCAGATTTCCTGTGTTTTACAATTAACCCTAAGCTTTTTCTCATATTGGCATTAAGACTCACACTTGTATGTTCATCTGAGGTTATGAGGTCTTGGCTTAAGACTGCTGTGCAGGTGTTTCAGCTTTCACTATGTCGGGTTGCGGTGGTATTCCTCAGCGGTATGTAATGGGTGTTAACATAATTTTTCCTCATGCCCTTATCCCACTAGTGGGCCCATTCTTAAGGGGTTTCCTCAGGCCAATGCAGTGTTTATCTTGGACCTCACAACAAAAGCAAAAACAAGCAGGAGGACAGACATAAGAGGGAGGACTTATCTGTGGAAAGTTTTTAATTATGTGTAGTGCAAACCCTGGATGTTAGTTTTGGCATGTAAAATGAAGATTAGTGTGTGGGGTACTGAGGGATGAGCTCTTTGCTTTGAGATTGGAGTTCACAGGGTGAGATGAAATATAGCAAAGTCTGTGACATTTGACATGGTTTTGAACATCTCCAGATACAGAGACTCTAAAGCATGTAAATGCAAAAGCACATGAATGCACATACGCACAGCTTTCTGTATGATTTTTATTAATGATATTTGAATACAAAATGAAGTATCTGTTGCATCCTTTTATATTGTAATGTTACATCATTTGCATTAAACTATTCTAGGTGTGTAGGTAATTTTATTACCTATGACATTGCATAATGGACATCAGATTGCGCATTCTGCGTTTTATGTTAAATAGTGAAACTTCTGTTATTACTCTTGAACTCTGGTTTGTTATTCGGCATGCTAATAATACTGTTGGCTTCTGTATGATACATTTCTTATGCTTTGAAAAACAGCATCTGCTAAATCAGGGGTTTTCAAACTTTTTGATGCTAAGGACCCCCAAAAGGATCCTCTTGCGAGTGACCCCCCTTCATAAATCATATAAAGGCACATACTGTATACACATGGGCTGTACAGCGAAGCCATTATCTGTATTTGTATCTGTATCTGTTCATATGACAAAATTATCTGCATCTGTCTCTGTATTCAGATAGAACCAGGTGTGGGTTGGCCTTAAACCGGAAGTAAGTCAAAACTAAATGAAATGCCCATTTTTAAGTGTTACTCTTACATTTATAGTTTTTATTAATAAAATATGCCTTGTATATGCCTTTTCATAATAATAGCCACATAATAATAATAATAATAATTATTATTATTATACAATTATCATTAAAAAAATTCTATTATATAATAGTTTTTTTCTTACCCGATGAAGCTGAATTTGTAGGCTACATTAAATGTGGAATATGCTGTGGTTTCTCCTGGTATTTCAGATATTAATAACTGCATGAAACAGAATTTTCTGTATAACATTATTCTGGAGGCAGGAGGCAGGAGGTGCCAAGCAAAATGTGAAATGTCAAGCACACATTTTGCAGTGAATAATAAATACAAATTCAAACATTAAAAGAAAAATAATAGCCTACAAACAGGTGAATGTCCCATAAGTCTATCAGGAATTTTTACAATAGGACACCATTATTTAGTTAAATACTACTACTACTACTACTACTACTACTAATAATAATGTTAAATTTATATAGCGCCTTACCAGAGTTCAAGATCATTTAACATTTTAAAATTTAGCACAGTTTAAAGTAGAAGAAGAAAAAAGAAGGAGCATGTTTCAGTTTCTTCATTTTACATGAGGAGGAATATTCCTAATTGATGAATACTCTATGGAGCTTTTAAACCTTTATGGAGCATCTTAAATTTTTTTTCAGAATAGTCTTAACCAGTTAATTACATTAATCTCTGATGTGAATATAAATGTGGTCAACTTTAAAAGACGGAAAGACGAGCTCCGACATGAAATCACTTCAGGTCAGGAATTTAACATCACGCTCAGGTTTAGACTATAAATAAATACATGAGAATCAGGTGTGAATCGTGTGATACATTAACATAGACATTTCATATGTATATGATGTCGTCTCTTAGTTAATGTTACACTTGACAAGTTCTAGACGTGCATAATTAACAGAGATCGCAAACGGTGTTAAGACCGCGTCCATCCGATCTAAAATCAAAATGTGCGCATTTTCATTCATAAGGATTACACTTTAGAAATATTGGCTGCACAGATTCATAAATTCATTATAATTTTGGATATGTTTATTTAAAACATCACTTTATCCTTGTGCTTTTTGAATGATCAGTTTTTTACATTATTCCGATGAATCCGTTATTCGTTTTGAAGTCATTATTGCTGCCTTTCAAAATAAGGTATTCGGCTTTGGGCACATCCCTAGTATACACTCACCGACCACTTTATTAAGTACACCTGTACACCTACTTATTCATACGATTATCTAATCAGCCAGTCGTATGTAATGCATAAAATCATGCAGATATGGGCAGGAGCTTCAGTTAATGTTCAAATCAACCATCAGAATGAGGAAAAAATGTGATCTCAGTGATTTGGACCATGGCATGTTTGTTGGTGCCAGATGGGCTGGTTTGAGTATATCTGTAACTGCTGATCTCCTGGGATTTTCACACACAAAAGTCTCTAGAGTGTAAAGAGAATGGTGCGAAAAACAAAAAACATCCAGCGAGCGGCAGTTCTGTGGGCGAAAATGGCTTGTTAATGACAGAGGTCAGAGGAGAATGGCCAAACTGGTCCAAGCTGACAGGAAGGTGACAGTAACCCAAATAAACACATTACAACAGTTCTATGCAGAAAAGCATTTCTGAATGGACAACACATGGAACACTGAGGTGGATGGGCTACAGCAGGAGAAGACCCCTCTGGTACCACTACTGTCAGCTTAAAACAGGAAACTGAGGCTGCATTGGGCACAGGCTCACAAAAACTGGACAGTAGATGATTGGAAAAACATCACCTTGTCTGACAAATCTGGATTTATGCTGAGGTACACAAATGGTAGGCCCACTGCAGCCTCAGTTTTCTGTTCTTGGCTGAAAGAAGTGGAACCCAACATGGTCTTCTACTGTTGTAGCCATCTGCCTCAAGGTTCGATGTGTTGCGCATTCTAATATGTTATTCTTCTCACTACAATTGTACAGAGTGGTTATCTGAGTGTCCGTAGACTTTCTGTCAGCTTGAACCAGTCTGGCCATTTTCCGTTGACCTCTTTCATCAACAAGGTGTTTTCATCCGCAGAACTGCCGCTCACTTGTTGTTTTTTGCACCATTCTCTTTACACTCTAGAGACTGTTGCGTGTGAAAATCCCAGGAGATCAGCAGTTACAGACATACTCAAACCAGCCTGTCTGACACCAACAATCATGCCATGGTCAAAATCACTGAGATCACATTTTTCCTCATTCTGATGGCCGATGTGAAATATCTGCATGATTTTATACATTACACTGCTGCCACACGATTGGCTGATTAGATAATCGTATGAATAAGTAGATGTGCTGGTGTACCTAATAAAGTGGCCTGTGAGTGTATATTTTCATGTATAAATACCCATTTATACTGTGTGTGTCAGGGTTCTGCCCTTAGTTTGTTTTTTTTTCCCCCATTGTAGCAGAGCCCTGACATGTACGTGTTTTATGTCTGTTTTATGTCTTGTGTCTGGATTCAGCCACTTCAGTTGGTTTGATTTATTTACTGTGTGGCTGAATCCAGGCACTTGTGTTTAGTCTCGTGTTATGTGAATGCACCTGGTTTTGTATTTTCTCATTTCCTTGTGCATTCGTGTCTGGCTTGTCTTCAGTGATAACCCCGCCCTCTCGTTTGCCTTGTTATCTGTCTGATTATTAGTTGATTGTTTTCACCTGCCCTCCTCGTTATTCTGTGTTACCCTCCTGATTTCTCTCCCTTTATAATCTCCTCTTTATAATCTGTCTGGTGCCAGTTCGTTGTGGGATGTTGCTTGTGTTTATGTCCCCTGTTAGGTCTCTGTCTGTCGTGTTCCCTGTTTTGTGTGGATTCCTGTCGGTTCCTTGCTCCAGGCCATCCCGTCATTGTTGTGTCACCCTGGACTGTGTTTTTTCCCCTTCGGGGTAGTTTTTGTTTGTTTTTGTGAGTAATGAAGCCCCATTATGCTACTCTGCGTTTGAGTCCTGCCATTTCCTCTACTAAACCTGACAGTGTGGGGGTTTATGGCTAACATCACCTATTCTGATGTTTACTAATAGAAAAAATATCTGCCTGTCATGAAGGTCTTATTGTTTTTCAGGAAGTTTGCTAGGTCTTCAGACTTTCCTTTGTGAAATCCCAAATCTTTTAGAATTTAATTGCCATGTGTTTTGTTCTCACTAACTTAATCTGCTTCATAAACAGAGCAAACCAATAAAGGAGGCAAAACAAGCCTCTCCTAACTAATGTGAACGAAATGTGGAAGCACTTTGTGTCCACAGAACTTCACAAGGCACCCAGACCAAGCACATCTGGAGTGAGAGAAGGGGGAATCGCAGGATGACGCTGACTTACACATCTGTGCCTGTGTGTTTTTGTGTGTATAAGCACCAGGGGAATGATACTTACTTTCTCCTCTTGCATCACTAGTAAGCTGTGCCGAGTGCACGCCAGTGATCATAGCGTACATGCGTCAATTGCAGTGGTGTAGCGCTATGTACGTCAATAGCAAGGGTTGACACTCCTCTAAGCCAATGCTTAGGGGGTGGATTTGTCATCAGTCTTTATCTTTCCCCTTCTCTCTGAAGCACAATTCTCTCTCCAAAGCACCTGGGGTCAGACCCCCTGTATGGCCCAATGTGGTTAACAGAATCCCTCCCAGAAGCATTAAAAGAAACAATCTGTTTGGATTGAGGGTGCTTACTCAACTCTGTACAATAATAAACAATGTGAGACCTACCACAGAAGTCATTTTCAGTGTAATATTTGAAATGAAGAAAGTATTTAAACATGCATTTTTATCTTAAATTCTATGTGTTTGAATATGTGCAGGCTACCATACCGATGCCTGTTTGCATAATATGCATTTATATATGCAGTGCATTGTACAAAAAGAGGTGTTTATTTGAGGGAAACTGGGCGTTGTCCAAGAATAGTTGTTTTCTTTGAATGTGCTTTTGAGTTGGACCAGAGTAAAGAACTAATGTGTGTTTATCTTTTTCCCACTATTTCTTCAATAAACTCAACCCTAACTACAACATCAGCAGTAACTGAAAATCCTCCATACACAATATCACACATATTGAAAATGGCTGTTTCTTTTATAGCTTAACAGTTGATTTGGACATTATTGACTTAGAGTTTTAAGCTAATAAAACACTTACTTGTGCATGTAAAACAATAATTGTGTTTGGTAATAACCTAGAACCAAAAAAAAAAAAAAAAGGAAAACCAAACACACTCTACCATTAAATTCTACAAGAACCATTTGGATGTTCCAATCACATTGACATTATTATTTAACAAAATACTGTACAAACTTTCAAATCCCCAAAATCTTGTGGTATTGATGTCATTCAGAACTAAATAATCAAGAGCACAGAACACAAATTCAGCTGGGCATTCTTGAACTTTTCAGTAACACCCTGAACAACTGTCTTAATACATTAAATGATTAACAGTAGAGACAAATTCATACATAATACATACAGCAATCAGTGGAATTAATAACTGGAATATGTGTAAACAGAAATGTGACGGTAACCTCCTGAACAGCAGATTTCCCCATTTCCTCAGCAACAGAAAAGTTCTGAGCAAATTCCAATTAGTACTTGACCAAAACAACAGATCATACAGTATAGCCTACACTCTACATACACTGACATACAAATGAACCAAACCAAAAGCAAAAGCTGTGCCCCAAATGACACACTATACACTAGGTACTTATAATATACACTATGGACTCAGCCATAGTGTGTGCCCTGATAGCACATGTACATCACCCAGATGTCTTTTTGATGTGTGTCTGGAAGATGTATTTTTTTTACGTTGTGTGCTCATGTGCAATACGTCTATATGTTTCCTCTTGGATGTCAATAAGACATTCAGCAGGTGTCTTTGAGATGTTTATGATTTAGAATGTTTGTAAATCTGATCTTTTGAAGATGTTTAGCAGATATTAATTAGATTTTGATGTTTTCCAGATGAAAAGATCTAAAAAAAAAAAAGGCATCTCGGAGATGTACGTGTGCTATCTGGGTGAATTTTCAAAGTGTAGTATCATCTCACATGGAACACATAATGTTCTATTACTACACGGAAGCATTCGCCATTAAATAGCTGACGGAAGTGATGTTTAAAACACATGCAATGCATTGCCGTTAGCTTTAGCATGTTATCCAAACCAGAGACTATTTAGCAGAGACAAACCACTTCTATTAAAATGAATGTGAGAAATTGGAACACCCAACCAAGGAGCTCTAAGTGACCAGTGGTCAGCGGATGTAGAAAGGAAGTCCCGCCTTACAGGTAATGAGTCAATCCCCTTTTAGAAACAGACATCAGCTGTTAATCATCTCGAGAACGCGCATGCGCATTAGCTATACAAGCCAGGAACAATTTTGTTTTTAGCATAATCTGAGGTAAAGAAACACAATTTATGATACAGTTGTTGTCAGATTTTAATGCTGATTTGAAATATGTGATTTGATCATAACCTTGACCAGCTGTTTTGGAGATTTCTGTCTTTCCTTATTCAAGCAGATAGGAGCTGTACTTTCATGACTGGAAATAGCTTCCCGGGAGCATTCCAAATAGGGCCGCAATTGGACTGACTTGCTAGAAAGACTTTGGCCAACCTCAGTTCAACACGTGTATCTCAAAAAACGTACATTCTCACACAGAGTGGGGTGATGGTAAAGCATTCAACTCACATTTGTAAGGTGCTGTCTTCGCTGAAGTTTCGATGGTTGCTACATTCTCCATTATTTACAATTGTTTTGACAGATCAGCAACTCAGCATAACTCCACCCCTTCCGCTATGTATGGCAAGCCACGAGCGCTGAGTGCATGAAGTGTCCAACATTCCACACTTTGTTTTGATGGCTGAAGAAGTGCATCATCCAGGTACTCATATTACACTTCTTTTTGTTGCATTTTAGTGTTAACATACTACTCACACTACTGACACTACAAAATCTACGTAGAATAGTGTGGAAGTGTGCGATTTGGGATGCACCTAAAATCTTCTCATGCTTCATTGATTTAAAAAAAGCCTTCCACTCAATGTGGCACAAGACTCTCACATTGATTGAGAGTGGTGAGGAAAAACATACAACATCTTCAAATAAATGTACACAAACACCATACAGAATGTGCAGTTAACCCAAGTGTGCAGTGACAAACACAGACTTTAGCATGAGCCCCACATTCTTCAAATACATTGGTATAATCTGATATAGAAGCACACTTATTATTTTAAAAATTAGTAATTATTCAAACAAGCAAGAAAAATACTTAAAACATTGGATATAAATTTCAACAACAAATTTGGAGTGGTTCTTATGCTTAAAAAGAGTACACATCACAATGGCCCATGTTCATAAGCCACATTGCCTTGCCATACAATGAAAGGCTGTGCTCCTGCAGCCTACGAAATGAGGCAGAAACAAAACCTTTTACAATCATTACAATTTCTCTTTCCTGCACGATCAAACCCCAAATACGTATTCATATTATTATAACATAGTAATAACCTCATTTGTAACAACACTGTTACCTTTATAAATTGTGAAATGTTTAATAATGCTTTGGTGGTAATCCCTTGTTTATTGTGCCAGTAAAAGTTTCTGAATCCTGAGTCTAGAGAGAGAGAAAGCGAGCAAGCCAGAACGAACAAGAGAAAGTGTCAAAGAGAGTGAGTGAAAGGGAGACTCTGAGAGTATCCTGACACAGAGAGACAGATGATGGCAACATTGGGATATATTAGATCAGCCCGCCCTATATGTAGTGTCTCTTCATTTGTGTGAATTCACCACCCCTTTCAAGGAAATGAGGACATCCTGTTGTTTTAAAAGAGTCTTCCTGTTGAAAAGTCCATACATGTGATTTGTGCAAGCTGAGGTAGACTGACAGACAGAACTTGCCCAGGAATACATGACAATGGCCAATATATGCTACAAACCAGCTTCAAAACTGGTAGGGACTATTCTGTTTTGGGGTAAGTAAGATCTGTACCCTCAAAATAAAAATGGAACTTTGATTTTATGTACTGACCTAATCATTTTGAATGTCAATTCTAGCGTGACCTCTAGTGCTATAATATACAGTATATATGCATATTATAAAAAGACAATTTAATAGTTTAAATTTAATTGAAATCTAATTAACTTGCACTCATGCCCATATGAACAAAATATACTGGAATATCATGTAAATAATCCTTACAGCCTTTTTTTTTTAAATGGCTCTTTAGGTAACTATAGATTTACATTGTTAAAAGTGGTTATGTGCAGTTGTTCTCTTAAAAGAATAGTTTACCTAAAAATGAAAGTTCTGTCATCACCTACTCACCCTCTTTTCCATAGCAAAAATATACTTTTTTGCATCTTCTTATATTGCATCTTCTTTTCCATACAATAAAAAGTGAATGATGACAGAAGCAAACATTCTGCGTTCTAAGAGACGAGAAGTTAATTTTTGGAACAAAATGAGGGTGAGTAAATGATGACAGAATTTTCATTATTAGCTGAATTATCCATTAAAAGAGCCAATTTTACCTGATCTAAAAATAAAAACTTTGATTCAGTCAAAGTTGATTCAGTCATATTAAATTAGATTTTTGACTCAACCCAGCTAGTTTAGAATTAACCATGTGAAGAATGGGTCATTTGACAAAACATTTCTAAACTGTAGACAGCTAGTCAGGAAATGACTATCATGAACCAGCTCGACAGAACAAAGGGAGGATGTGCAGATGGGCTGGATGCCTCCCACTTCATCTCCTCCCTTCCTGACACTTTTTTCATGCCAGTCAATATTGCCCTAACAGCTGGTATTTGTTTTGTCTTATTACAGTATATTGCCTTGTTAAGACCTAATTAGATATCGTGAGCAATATACTATGTTGTCAAACAAGAGTGTGTCTGTGAGAGCGATACACATGTACTATAATACGTTTTATTTTTATTTCAGTCTGTCTGTGTCTATTGGTCACGACACTGCAAACTCTGGTTCCAAACGGACAGAAACACACAGTGGTAAGATGTGTTGAAATTGTCTCCTGATGAATACAGTATCTGCACATTTGAAAAGTCAAAATATAATAAACAAATATAACTGCCCTTGTTTTTACGGTTTCTGGTTTTCCTCATTTATCTGCTGTTGAAAATACTACCTCATATTTTTGACAACTGAAATACACAAGCCAATTCTAAAAGCAATGTGTCCCAAACATACATTTCTTTAATTACCGATACTCAAGCTGTCATTGTTGAATAAATACGAGGTGCGTCCCAAACCGCACACTTCTGCACTATTTTACGTTATTTTGAAGTGCAAGCGAGTAGTATGTTTACACTGAAAATGCAACAAAAAGAAGTGTACTATGAGTACCCGGATGATGCACTTTTTCATGTCAAAACGGAGTGTGTAATGTTGGGCACATTGTGCATTCAGCACTCGTGGCTTGCCGTACATAGCAGAATGGGCAGAGTTACCGGCAGCGATTGTGCTCTGGCAAAACAATTGTAATTAATGGAGAATATGACAACTAGCGGAACTTCTATAAAGACAGCTCCTTACAAAAGTGAGTTAAACGCTTTACCATCATACCATGCTGTGTGAATATGTATATTATTGAGATATAAATGTTGAACTGAGGGTGGATAGCGTGCTAAAGCTAGCGGCAACACAACGTTACTTCCGTCAGCTGTTAAATGGCGAATGCTTCCGTGTAGTAAAAAAACGTTAAGTGTTCCATTTGGGACAGTACTAGACTGAAAATTCATTTGGGACACAGCTATGGATTCTTTTTGCTAATACTTTAAGCAAATTATTTTTGTAAACTTATGCTTTGTATCTCATTAACATTTTTATTTTTCTTCTGTGCCCTAGAGGCAGACAGTATCAACCCCGCCGACTGAAGTACACAGCACTACATACATCAGAGCAGGTGTGTGATACAGCTGTATAAATATGACAGGCTGCTTTTTTGTTTTTCTGAGTTATATGGCCAAATAAACCCTACTGTGATATTTTTTCAGAATATGGGTTCTATTGACTGAGTTCTAAGTTGTTAATGGATGAGTGAAATTTTAGGTTTCTGTATGATTGCGCATTTTGCTATCCAAATCTCATAGAATGATTACTATAACTACATTTTGCAAACGGACTTTTACGTGCCAAATTTACATTTCGTCGCAGTTTCCTGGTGAAATGCACACTTGAGGTGCTACAACAACTGTGTGTTTTATTAACTTTCACACAAATCACAACTACGGATAAACTAGTATTTTTTGCACTATTACTCACACACTTCTTTGTATGATATCGAATTATTTTTACTCTAACGCATCATTTGAAAAAGAATAAATTTTAATGCTTGTATTATAGACCCACATACATTTATACACTTATTCCAAAATGATTTACTTCCGCTGTAGTTCACCTGATAGAATGTTGGACTTTGGACTCAGAAGACCACGGTTCGAGAACACTGATCTGAGACCAGTCAAGTACACAAGCTGACACTTGAAACGAGAGTGTCATAGAAGTAACATGAGATAATGTGGTTGCTTCAGAAAAAGTGCTTTTCATTTTGTTTATGGACACTATCGGTTAGGTTTAGGCATTGGTTAAGGGTAAGGATGTCTGTTTTGTGTCTACCTCTCATTTAATTTTAGATCACTATTGGTTAAGTTTAGGTTAAAGTTTTAGGTAAGGGAGGTGCAATTTACTCATTAAAACATACATCTAATATTCTCCTTAAAAACTTTGTCTGATAACGATACCATTTCACTCACTTTTGGTGCCCCCGCTGGACATTTCCCTGGGAAACTGTAGCCTAATGTGTATTAAGGCTTGTAATTTCGTTTTGCAAAAATGTTGCCACGGTCACGTAATGCTCATGAGACCAGGCTGTATTTTTCTTGTATTCCAGCTAAATATGCAGAGTCAACTAAAAGTATGCCATTTGTAGGTTGATGTCACCTAAAAGTGTAACACTGCATCTCTGTGGTGCTACTAAAACATTCTTTTATTATAAATATTAGTTTGAGTGTCCAACCAGCCCAACACAGCAACATTAGCTTGTCCAGTGGTGTGAGTTTGGGGCCGTAATACCTGTTTGTTCAACCTGACGTGAGGAGTTTTCTGGAATCTGTTTGAAAACAGAGATTATTTTTGCAATTCTGTATGGTGATGCTAGTGGTGCAGAAATTGCACACTTTAGCACCAATGGGTGGTAGACAATTACTGCTTCGGAATTATACAGCTAGAATACAGCAGAAGACCAGGTGAAAAGAACATTGTTTTTTCAGTTGTGAAAAGACATGAGAAAGAGTGAACCACGAGTTTACTATCATTCTCAGTAAGTCTTTCTTGTAATATATATATTCATGGGAGAGTCTCTGTAACACAGTATAAACCAGCTGTTTCAGTTTGGGTTTTAAATAAACACATGAGCACAGAGGAGCTTTTGACACTAAAAAAGACAAAAGACTGGATTGCTGTTAGCATATAAAATTCCAAATTAATCACTTTTGGGGCTTACAGAAATGTACACAATAGTTTTAAAAGCTTGAAGTTTGAAAGTTATACAGGCCTTACAGTATGAGAGAGAGAGAGACTGACAGAAAGTCAAACAGAAAATAAAAAGGTCAGGCAGAAAGTCCGACAATCAGATAGATTGTGCATCTGCAAGTTGTTGCTAGGGAATTGTTAGGGTCTTCTGCCTGATTGCTAGGGTGTTCTGGTCGGAGCATTCCTTTAAGGCCTAGCACAAATGTGTGAGAGTTTCGCTGTGACAGCTGGAGTTTGAAATCATGAACATTCTGTGAGTCTTGACCCATTTGAAAATTCTGTCAATTTAAGTCTATGAGACTTTTGATAATCTGCTACAGGAAAACCATAATTCCGATCAGTTAGAGAAGATGCCAACCCAGTCTGTGTCGGGTTTGGTGAATGTAGCTTGAATGCTCTAATACATTTGTTTATTTTCTGATTTTGGGGGAAATAATCCTAATTTAAGTTTGTAGGTTTTGTCAAACCAACATAATAAATGGTCTTTAAGCTTTTAGCTCTGAAAGGCAGAGTAGCATATGTTTCCAAAGTACAATGAACTCTTTTGTCTCAGATGAAGTAAAAAGTGGCTTCAAATTCTCTACAGATTAATGTAGGATAGGAACTTGATAAAACATGTACTGTACTAGACTTAAACTACTGGTTCCACTTTAAGTCAAGCTCACATGGTCAACATGGGATCCACAAGTCCAGAAAGTGTTACATAAACTGTTCCAATCCTCCCTCTCCTTGTATTTGCTTCTTGCTATTCCTTTGAAGTGGGTGAGCTAAAAGTTTGTTTCAATCACTGCTGGGCTAAAAAGCCAAACGTGCGGCCTTTCGAGCACAGATGGCAATCTTTGATTGTATCGTTTCTCTAACTCAATCTGTTTAATATGACCCAGTTATTCTTAAACGCGTCCGTTCCACCAGGACGCCCTGCTCTGCCCCTAAATGTTCACTTATGTTTCCTGTTTGGAAACAGATGCAAAGAACGCAAATAAATCAGAACCATTGAGCCGGAGAGGAATCAACCTGAGACAAACGAATTGTTTTTTCAAGGGGGGAGACCAGTTTGCAGATGTGTATCTGGCAGGGGTGTGCTCAGCTCAGAACAGACCCGCGCCTCAGGGAAACGGTGCAATCTTTTGAACACAAAACTTTTTTTTAACAATAGAAAGACTGACTGGGAGAGAGCGAGGCGGCCAGAGGAGGAGCCTTATTACGTGGGAAAATCAAAGCGTTCTATTGCGCGAACTCGGTCAGCAGCGTTCTGAACATCTGGTAACGGCGATTCCACATGTGGTGACGGCGCATCATCGCTCTCTTCCACCCTGTCGCGTTTCCTGTTATGCCTCGCGTTCTTCGGTGTAAAAGTTCAGGCACACTCAGCGGCGGGGTGAGACCAGCTCGCCAACGCTCGTTGCTTTGATATGAGGTCATCGTTCGGCTTCTTTGGCGTCTTACTTTCTATTCTCTGTGGTAAGTTTTGTGTGCGTCGATTTAACTTCTGTTCAGATGATAGAGACACTACAGTAGACATCTGTGAATTCAAGCTGCACCAACATGGTAGCAAAGGTTTATCTAATAGGATTTCTATTTTTGCACTCTTCTGATGAATTTAAAATAAGTTTTATTATTTATTCGTTATTTTCCAGTGGATTTCATTGCCGTATATGGACACACATTGTATGCACGTTTTGCATTTATGATACATTCATTTATGAAGGCTTATATCTGTAATTATTTACTTTCTTATTTGTATATTTTAGATCTTGGCCATGGAGAGAGAAAAACATTCGGTATGTATGCATATTTGTTGCCATAATCAAAAAAATGTTATTTTTTAAAATTCCTTTATTTAAAAATGTATTGAAAGTAACCATTGACAGCTAGGCTGTGACACCTGTAAGATACATGACTACTTTTTTGATTCATTTCATTCACATCTTCCAGACTGTGCTAACAAGACCATCTGTAACATGTACTGTTCGTTTTGTGTGAGCAATGATTGGACACCTCAAGGATGCTATGAAACCCTGGTTTCATTGTGTAAAATTAATTTTGATAATGCTATGGAGTCCATAAACAGTACCAACTGGTGTTCATTGGAACGAGTAAAAAGGTACATTCTTATGAGTTATAAAATGCCATACTTAAGGAATATTCCAGAATCCGGATTCAATGTAAGTTAAGCTCAGTCGACAGCATTTGTGGCATAATGTTGATTACCACAAAAATTTACTTTGACTCGTCCCTCATTTTATTAAAAAAAAAAAAAAAAAAAAAAAAAAAAAAAGCACTTACAATGGAAGTGAATGGGACAAATCTGTAAATGTTTAAATACTCACTGTTTCAAAAGTATAGACACAAGACATAAACAATATGCATGTTAACAAGATTTTAATGTGATAAAATCACTTACTAACCTTTTCTGTATAAAGTTATATATAATTTTACAACTTCGTTGCCAAGACTATATAATGCTGTAAACTCTAAAACCCTTTAAACCACCATAAATACAAAGATTTAAACAAATAAGTTTTAACAGAAGAACTAATGTGTGCTTTTATAAAATTATAAACTTCACATTTCTGCCTTTAACCCCTCCAAAAATTGGCCCCATTCACTTTCATTGTAAGTGCTTTCCTGTAACCTCAATTTTTTTTTTTTTTTTTAAGAAAAGGAGGGACGAGTTGAATTTTAATTTATTTTATTTGTGGTAATCAACATTATACCACAAATGCTGTCGATTGAGCTTTACTTGTAATGAACCTGAAACATTCCTTTAAAGGGATAGTTCACCCAAAAATGGAAAAAAAAATAATAATAATTTAATTTCCTTACTATTATGTTGTTCCAAACCCACATGACTTTCTTTCTTCTGCGGAACATGTCTTTGACACATCATTTTCCATGCAATGAAAGTGATCGGTGATTGAGGTGTCTTTCTGTCTAACATCCCCTTTTGTGTTCAATGGAAGAAAGAAAGACATAGTACGGTTTTGGATTGGAAAAACATGAGTAAGGATCAGTAAATGATGACAGAATTTTGATATTTGGGTGAACTACCCCTTAAACTCTGTAGCTTTATATGTGTTTGATAGTAATTGGTGACTCTCTTACTCCTTCTGTCTCTCTGGCAGTGCCTACAACAATTTCACTGTGTGTACCGAGTCTATTGCGGACTGTTTGCTGCTTCCCTGGCCTAACAATTTTGTTGAACGCACATTTGTGGATATCCACTCCAAATATTTTCTAGAGTGTCCCACAGAGGGACTGAGAGACCCCCCTCCCAGCATCGTTCTTGCCCTAGTCATGACCCCCATATGCCTAATCCCTGTTATGGTGATTCTAGTTGTTCTCAAGACCAAAAATGGAGATAGGAGGTCCTAGAGAAGATTCCAGATCCAAGAAGACTTTGTTCTTATACCTTCCTCTACTTTGTTGGGGTAGAATCCCACCGCTGCCCCAGGATAATTTCTTGGCCTGACACTGGGCCAATGAATTTGCACCTGACCATCTCCAGGTTTGAATACTTAAGTGAAGGATGGCCAATAGTTTGTCGGGGCTCTGACTGGCAAAATATTATTGCACCTCAATGAGGCTGAGTAAACTCATTGATGGTTAGAAAATTGCATTTGCATTGACAGTCACATCTCTGAATTGCACACTTTTCTGTTGTCTTCAGGTTTAAATGCATAATCCATTGAAATGTGAAATGACAATGGTTAAAAGATTCATTTGAATTAATCAGACATACAAGATTTATTGAGTGACCCCTTTATGCACTGTAAGAAATGGTAACTTAACTCATGTTTTAAAGGAATAGTTCACCCAAAAATGATAATTATCTTATCGTTTACTCACCCTCATGTCATCTCATACTTGTATGACTTTCTTCCGCAGAACACAAACAAAGGTATTTTATTGGATATATGATGTCTGATGTATGATGTCCATACAATGCAAGTGAATGGTGACCAAATTTTCAAGCTCCAAAAAGGACATAAAGTCATCATAAAGGTAATCCATTAAACTCCAGTGATTTAATCCATGTCTTCTTAAGTGATCTAATCGGGTGAGAACAGAACAAAATGTAACTCTTTTTTCACTGTACATCTTGCATTGCAGTCTCTAGGCACGATCATGCTTTCAAGCTAGATTACATTTCCTAGTGCTTGACACATGTGCAGAGTGCTAGATTCCCCTATTGGAAGTGTAATCAAGCTTGAAATCATGATTGCCAAGGAGACTGCTTATGTCAAGATTTAAGGAGTCATACTTTGGTCTGTTCTCACCCAAAATCAATTGGATCACATTAGAAGACATTGATTAAACCACTGGAGGTTTATGGATTACTTTTATGCTGCCGTTAAGTCCTTTTTGGAGCTTGAAAATTTGGTCACTATTCACTTACATTGTATGGACAAAACACCTTATATCTTCATCAAAATGTGTTTGTTTGTGTTCTGTGGAAGAAAGAAAGTCATACAAGTTTGAGACGACATAAGGGTGAGTAAATGATGGGAGAATTATCCTTTTTGGTCGAACTATTCCTTAAATGTAGATTTTGTTGTTAGTTAATTGACAAGTGCTGTTTAGCTGGCTCTGATTATAGCCTTTGTGATTTCATTTCTATTTTGACACAAGTCATAAAGATTGACTTTTTAAATGTATTTTATGACAACTAATGATTAATTAAATGCAAATGAGTCGATTTGTATGCCTGACAGAACAAAGCCAAAAGAACAGTCTCACTCCTTTCAACTGGCAGCTTATTAAATATCTGTTTATTTATATAAGTTAACAGCAGACATGTGTCTCTGAAAGGAAAAAATGGTGGCACTGTTGAAATGAGAAGGGGAGGAATAAAGGAGTGGTAGAAACTGATGGAGGATTACTTTATATATGTTGTAATGTCCTCTTTACTGGCGTTGTCCTTACCAATGTTTTAAACACAATTTTAAATGCCCCTCACACCACTGACTTAGTGGCCACAGAATAGCTTTACATAGCATTATCATTACTGTATATTTTGTAGACACATAAATGAGATTTTGGATTAGAATTATTTCTTGTTTCATTATCATTTCACAAGATAAGGATTGTTTCATAAGTGAAGGAAGCAGAGCATTTTCAAAGACATTTTCAAGCCTTTTTTTCCATATCTGTCTTAAAAGAGACGAATTGTACTGATATTTAATGACAATTCATTTAAGGGCATCTGTATCGAGCACTTTGCAGAACCACTTTAAGAGTCTGTGAAGCCTAATTTTATACTTTAATAAGTTACTTTTCATTTAAAGGGACTTTTTTTTTTTTATTAAACGACATGTTTTACCTATATATACCTGTATATAGTCTGTCATTGTGATTTTAGTACAGGTGCCAGTTTTTGTAATATTTCACTTTAAGAATATATCCTGTTTTGCTTTACACAAGACTCTATTTAAACTTGAAGTTCATTTCACATTTTGGAGAAAAAAAGAGGATGTTGTGGTGGAGGAATGAAAAATGCTGGAAGAAGTGAGTTAAGCAGCTGTTCATATAATGTTAGAACATGTTCCCCTGAACACTATTTAGGTTTCTAAAAACTACAGGGTCTCACTTTTTCATAATTAGGACAATTTAATTTAATGTGAAATACTGACGATTATCTCTGAACTTTTAACTATATTTTGTGGATTTTGTTGTGCCACATTCAAGTATAAAGACTCCAGTGTGCAGCTGTTCCACGTACAATGTAAAAGACAAACACAAACATATGCTTATGTAGAACATAATGTGTTTTGCTAAGACTCAGCCTGGCAGGGTGTGGTGTGGTGGGAATAACAGCATAATCACCCTCCTTCTCTGCCTCGTTCTTCGCCTCTCCTCTTCTTCCTCAAGCTCAGGTCAAGTCTTCCATGCACCCCCACCCTCCTCAAATAGCTCATCCAATTGGGCGTCATTCTCACTGGTCTCCGGGGAGAGGACACACCTCACATTGTAGCCATTCAGCCATTCAGATCAGACCAGATGCTTCAGGCCTTCATTACTGCCAGATCTGGCTGCCAAATCCCAGACACGGATCTAAAACACAGATTCACATCTGTACCCTCACCTGCCCAATGACTTATGCAATTAGGATTATGCAGTTGCAATGTGCAGCACTCTCCACAAGCTTTTGACATACCCTTAATACTCTTGCATTGCATACGGAATTTACATTAAAGGTGCACTCAGTAATTGTTTCCTCAAAAAAAGTTTTACTCCTAAAGAAAATAGCAATTTTGAAATCAAAGTCAGTCATGAAGGCTGCAGTCATATCAGTAACCTTTAAAAGCTGTTTTATTCTGCATGGAGAGGGCCCCTCATGGGGGCTGCCATGTTAGGATATCACATGACCAGCTGAATACAACTCACTTAATCTCAGTAATCGCTCTGTTACTGAACACTTTAACAAATGAATTAAATGAATTATGGCTAACTGAGAATAGCGCATTTCTACAATGGCATCTGTAACTGAAAACTATTGCGTTTGAATGATGCTTCATCCACACCACTAGGTGTCTAAAATTATATAAAAACAAAAATTACTGAGTGCACCTTTAAGCATTGTAAATTATGTTCTTTTTTTTTCTCTCTCCCCCCTTTTTCTCCCCAATTTGGAATGCCCAATTCCCAATGCACTTTAAGCCCTTGTGGTGGCAGAGGACAAATCTCAGTTGCCTCCGCATCTGAGACCATCAATCCACACATCTTATCACGTGGCTTGTTGAGTGCGTGTGGAGGCTTCACGGTATTTTCCGCGGCATCCATGCACAACCATGTGAACCACATTATAGTGACCATGAGGAGGTTACCCCATGTGACTCTACCCTCCCTAGCAACCGGGCCAATTTGGTTGCTTAGGAGACCTGGCTGAAGTCACTCAGCACACCCTGGATTCGAACTCACGACTCCAGGGATGGTAGTTAGTGTCTTTACTCGCTGAGCTACCCAGGCCCCCTGTAAATCAGGTTCTTGAGATAAACTTATGGTCTGTTCAAGTCCTCCTGGGAAGTTCGTTCATACGAGGTTGGAAATCGCAAATAAAGATGTAATGTGCGTTCAAGTGATTTTACTCGGAAAGAACAGAACCATTTTTCAATTTCATGTTTCTTTCTCTTTTTTTTTTACTTACTAGTGAAGGCAGGAAGCCTTTTTTAGCACCAATGCCACAATACAAAGAGCAAAGCCATACATTAGGTGTGTAATTAATGCTTTATCTACCTATCATTATTGTGCAACCAGCTAAATGAGTCTTATTTTCTGGCAAGATTTATCGTTATTCTTCATTAACAGTACAAAAATGCATACAAACTGAACTGCACAGTCAATAATTACTGAATTATTACCAATAACAATTTGCTTCCGCTATGATTCTTAAATTGACACACCCCCAAGAAATGTGCCCTTCAAGTGGACTTGGAAATATCGCAATTACAAGTTTCAAGCACATGAATGACCCAGCGAAGTCGGAAGTTCAAGTGGGAAACTTCTGTAGTGAATGACAGGTTTTGTTCATTTTTCTAAATACAGCTAATTGTTAGCACTTGCCGTTTTGGTCATATTTATTTATGTATATCAGCAAACGTTCTATGCAAGTTGTACATTTTTACACCGTGAAAATAGTTTGTATTTGACCAAAATTCCATTATCGTCAGCAAGCTGAGTGATATGTATTATGGTGTCAAAATCAAAGTTCCTCAAAAAATATGAATGAATGAACCTGGCATCTAGGGTTGCCACCCATCCCATAAAATACCGGATCGTCTCATATCGAGTCAATTCGATTGAATCAATACGCGATTTGTCCCGTATTTAAGCTGGTCAGAGGGCGTCACGGTGAAATCGTGCCAGATCGCTAATATAACATTGATGTAAGTTGGAAAATTTGCCTATGGTGGGTAAGGGACCGTCTAAAAAGTCCACAAATGGTGCTAAAACTGGATTTTGTTTTTCTATATAAATGTTCAATAAGAACAAACAATGTATGAATACAATCACTGAGTCATAAAGACAAGTACAGGTGAAGGAAAAAAATAAACAAATAAAAAAAAAATTTAATTATAATTTTTTTTAAATACGTATAAACCAACCAAAATCTAAACATAAATAAGAAAAAGAAGAAAAATAATCGAAAAATAAAAATAAATATATTTTTTACATATAAAAGATGTATATATATATATATATATATATATATATATATATATATATATATATATATATATATATATATATCTCATGGGTCAGGAAAGTTCTCATTTTAGCATATAAGAAAGGATATACAATTTTTTATTAATAACGCATATTAACTCTGGAGGATGTGGTTAGTGGCCAAAAGCGGCAACCCTACTGGCGTCGTCCATGTTTCCTGTTCTTTCCGACAACAAAGCACGTGAACACGACGTACTCCTAATTACAATTTAAGAAGTGGGAAGTAGAACAATTCCAATAGCATATGAAGGCAGCAAAATCCCAAATTTCCCACTCGTAATTACGATTTTGTGGTGGGGTTCATGTGCGTTCAACTCGTAAAAAGATCATTTCGACATGACTTGAACGCACCATTAATTCTAATGCATCTTGAAATGAATTCTTAATGTGAATTTCAATGTAGCGTGTGCTGCTCTGACCTCTGGGCAGCACCTTGTTTACTGATTTAGTCTCGCATAAACTTGTCTCAGTTTACCTGACTGAACAGAAAAATGAAAGTTTGTGGAAAGGTTTCATGTGACATTACTACCACCCAGTGGTTAAGTAAGTCACGAGCGTGCTGTCGGATCAGTTCTGACCGTTGGGTTTTGGGTTAAGGATTGAGGACGTTACGTCTTTTGCCAGTTATCTAAAAATTACGTACACACATACAATATTTGTACTGGTCTGTCATCGTCAGCCAAAGTGAAATTCTCACATTAAAACCTGTTTGTAAATGTATATACAATTTTCAAAATCAATAGGAGTGGAATCAATATGGAAAACCTTACAGAATAACCAGCAACTGATCAAACTGACCTGGTTGTTCTTTGTCAGTAAATCACTACTGCAGTCCCACAACAAGCTGTTTATTGATAATACCGATAAAGTCTGATTGTTAGGAAAACTAGTGAAACACCTGGAACAAAGTGTTCTGATCTAAAGTGAATTGGTTATAGAATTTGTAAGGGGCAGTTTAATCCTTAGGATATAGCTGTTGTTTTCTAATCCAAAAGATGGCAGCAAAACTTTAGAAATGTTTTGAGAGACAGTACCAAAATAAGCATTTTAGTATTTTGTTATGATGGCATCTTATATATAAATATATACATACATACATACATTATATATATATATATATATATTTCTAATTGAATAAAAACTGAAAGAACAATCACATTCACACAGCAAATACATTGGCTCTATTTCTATGCGGCACCTTATTGATTCACACCGACTGTTTCTGTGTACCATCAGTGTCCAGACACAGTGTTCAGGGTTGAAGAATTAAATGTTTTCCGAAGAATTATAAATGACAATGTTTTTTTTTTTTTTTTTTACTGTGTAAAACTAGACTGTTGTTCATATAGTCAATTACCCATAGAGGACGAAAGTGTTGTCGGTTCTCCTGGTATGAAATGTGGTCTGGCCTGAGGTGAGTCAGTTTATTTAATTTGGACAATGACCCTGCTGGTGGTTTCAGACAGACATTGAGGGGGAAGGTGGGATGCCACATTGTGAAAATGTCTTTCACCAATGGCATGCTAGGAACTGTTTGTTGATTGCCTTGGTGTTACACAATGTATCTTTCTACTCATTTGATGACCAAAATCAAAACAAATAGCAGAGGCTATGATCACAAAACTTTTATCTAATTTCCGTGGACTAAATAAAACTTAAATAAAAATAAAATTTGAATTCAAATATAAATAGAACTATATTTCACAACAGTAAACAAATATTGCTCATTTTCTTTTAAAGCTTTTCAAGTTGTTAAATGGTATAACTGTTCTCTTGAAGTGGAAAAAATAAAAACAAGATACATTTACTTGTTGAATGCTACCTGTAAATACATGTAAATTGCCTGCAGGCATTTTGGTATTGCAATTATATATGATTATGCCACTGTAGTTAGCCCAGTTTCAGCCATCTTACAAATCACAATGCATTTTGTTAAAATGCCAGCTCACAAAGCCTATCTGAAATAAATATATTCACATTATGAATATTAAATTTTTGAATCATGACCAATTGTTCAAACAAGGACAAAAATGTTTCACATATTGTATTATATTCTGTATTATGTTAATATACTATACATCTTACTGGATGTAAATTTCTGTGAAATAGCTTGTGTTTTTCATTTCTAATTGAGTCTCCGTTAGGCAAGAAAAAACAGTGTTGAAAAAAACAGACGTGTTCATTGTTTTTACAGCCATGTACAGCATTGTTCTGAAGACAAGCTTGTAATAAAAGTTCCCAAGAACTAAAAAATGGCATATTTTTCCTCCTTGTCAATCAGCCTGGTCCAGCCACTATATGGAATAGGTGTTTTCCTCATTTTAGGTCACATCATGGTGTTTTCCTCATTCAAGGCCACATCATGACTAAGACTTTCATCTTTGGGCATACAGCCTCAGTTCCTGTAAATTATATATACACATCCCAAGTTCTACAAGGAAAGATATTTTTTTGTTTCAGGAGATTTGAAGTCCAATGAGAACAAAAATAAAGTGTAATGACCTGTGACTCCAGAAAGTAAAAGGTCATTAAGGAGACATCAAAGTTGTCAAACAATGTAAAATACACCATCTGAGGAATAAGGCCCCGATATACATTGGAGGCCAAAAGTTTGGGAAAATGTACAGATTTAGCTGTATCGGAAGGAAATTGGTACTTGAATTCACCAAAGTGGCATTCAGCTGATCACAAAGCAAAGTCAGGACATTACTGATGTATAAAACAGCACCATCACTATTTGAAAAAAGTAATTTTTGATCAAATCTAGACAGGCCCCATTTCCAGCAGCCATCACTCCAACATCATATCCTTGAGTAATCATGTTAAATTGCTAATTTGGTAGTAGAAAATCACTTGTCATTATATCAAACACACTTGAAAGCTAAATGTTTCATTAAATGAAGCTTAACATTGTCTTTGTGTTTGTTTTTGAGTTGCCACTGTATGTAATAGACTGGCATGTCTTAAGGTCAATATTAGTTAAAAAATGGCAAAATAGAAACAGCTTTCTCTAGAAACTCATCAGTCAGTCATTGTTTTGAGGAATGAAAGCTATACAATGCTTGAAATTGCCAAAAAAAACTGAAGATTTCATACAAAGGTGTACATTACAGTCTTCAAAGACAAAGGAAAACTGGCTCTAACAAGGATAGAGAGAGATGTGGAAGGCCAGATGTACAACTAAACAAGAGGATAAGTACATCAGAGTCTCTAGTTTAAGAAACAGACGCCTCACATGTCCTCACCTGACAGCTTCATTGAATTCTACCCACTCAACACCAGTTTCATGTATAACAGTAAAGAGAAGACACAGAGGTGCAGGCCTTATGGGAAGAATTGCAAATAAAGTGCCCGACAAGACAGCCACATCTATGGCAAGTGCTATAGGAAGCGTGGGGTGAAATATCACCTGAGTATCTGGACAAACTGACAGCTAGAATGCCAAGGATCTGTAAAGCTGTCAAGGATTTTTTTAGGAGAACACTTTGAAGTAGTTTAATTTTTTTTTAATTTTTAATTTTTTAATTGTAATAGTAATTTGTCACATTAATAATGTCCTGACTATACATTGTGATCAGTTGAATGCCACTTTGGTGAATAAAAGTACCAATTTCTTTCCATAAGAGCAAAATCTGTACATTATTCCAAACTTTTGGCCGCCAGTGTACTTCATACGAAATCGAAGAACGAATGGGTGTGATGTAATTTAGAACAAATTCTGGCCAAAAAGAAGGTGTTTTTGAGTTTGTTTCGGTGTTCGTTACAGCTTGCCGGGATGAACTTTTAGGAAAACTTCTTACTGGCTGCTAAACACCTTCTAACTGCCATTGGTCCACGTTATCGGTAGGTGTGACCTTAAGCTCCACCTACTACTTTGTTTACATTGTTCAGTCAGTGTTCAACATGAACCCACCGGCGTGCAGAGTTATTAGCATGTAAATGTACCTGCATCTGTACAATTGTTCACGTAGAAACATTTTCCAAGACCATGTCATGCAATTTTTTTTGTTTAATTAGTCTACAATAGGAATCAAATCTACTAAAATACTCTCAAGAGCCTATTCACTCATGTGCCATCTGAGTGTGTCCGGTGTCTGAATGTTATCAAACAGTATACCGTTGCTCGGCTGTTTCTAACTTCTTTTTACCCCTGAACGAAGAACTTCTCCCGAAGTATATCAGGGCCTTAACTGTAAGAGAATTACAGATTGATTATCTTATCTCTAATTAAACAATGAATATAATAGTTTCAGGCTAAGTAAATCCTCAAAGGGTTTCACTCTTTTGATTTTGTGGCACATTTTGTGAGTAGAAATAATCCACCTTACTACAAGTTTCTACAAAGTATCTCTCTCTCAAAGTTTCACCTCTATAGATTGTGAAGTTCATGAAGAAAAAAATGTTCCAGTCTAATTTTGAAATACCCACAATACTCTATTCCAGAGACATTAATGTCTTCTAAAGCGAATCGATCCCTTTTTTCGCACTTGCGTCACAGGAGCATTCGGGTAAATTCGGCCATTCGTCAACGCCTGACTGGAAGCGATCTTTTATAGTTAAAAAGTGCTTAAATATCGTTCTTTTTCACACACAGTGTGATCAATTCACTTTAGTAGACTTTAATGTCACAGCTGGAGATAGGATTGGATTACTTTTATGCTGACTATCTGTGCTTTTTGGACCTACAAATATCTAATCACCATCCACTCCCATTCTAAGGACCTGCTGAGGCTTGATCTTTTTCTAGAAATCTTCAAAAGAGTTTTGCAGAAGAAAGAAAGTCATACAAATCTCAGATGGCATGAGGATGAGTAAATTATCAGAGAATTTTCATTTGTGGGTGAACTATCCCTTTAAAGTGTGACTTAACAGCGCTAGTCAGCAGAAGTGCGCAGCCCGGACAAACCATTCACGCGACCACTGCTCATAACAAGCTGCTCAAAGCGCGACACATATCAGGTTCAGCAGCGCTGCAGTATGGAGGGAACTCCGTGCCAAAACCCAAGCGGCCAACCGACCAACGGACCGACTGAA